>NC_133027.1:65730530-66033560 GCF_048771995.1 Taeniopygia guttata | reverse complement strand
GGAATGAGATGATCATTGAGGTCTCTTCCAGCCAAATGATTCTCTGTCTATATATGCAAATGAGCGCCAGCCACACCAGAAATACTTGTCAAAGGAGATATCAGTGTAATATTATTCTTATTACTAAATACAAGATAGACAGAAAATCTTTTTGATTGAGCATCTATTTTGTGCAGGTTCTCCCATATTTCTCATATGTTTTATGAAGATTAGAAATAAATAATAAATCTAATGCTTGACTTTCACACCGCCTCTTGAGCAAAGATGAGAAGATGTTTCCCTTAAAGGAAGTAAATATAATTCTGTCTTTTCAGCAAAGGAGTTGAGGTACAAAGGACTGAAGACCCGCTTCTGTGAGAAACAAAATATCCCTGTTTTCTTTTGAAATTAATAGAAGCGACAGGTTTTCTGCTGCTCTGAAAACAAGGTTGCATATAGCATTCCATTCCCATTCAAAGAATCACAGAATTGTTAGGGTTGGAAGGGATGACTGGAAATAATCTAGTCAAGCCCCCAAGCCCAACCTCACAGCTGCAACTTAAGTATTGCTCACTTGTATAAAAAAAAGATTAAAAGTCAAAACATTCTCTGTAGTACCCCATGAGCAAGAGAAAATTGCAGTGACATATACTTACTTTTTCTTTGCTTCACTGTCCCCTGGAATTTGCCTTTTCTTTGGAAGTGGTGGTGGGGGCAATTCCTGTCTGGACTGTTTAACCACCACCTGTTCCTTCAATGGTGTTTCTGCAGTAGTCTTCTGTGAGACCTGTGACATTCCTATGTTTCCTACAGCTTGAGTTACCTATACAAAATAATTTAGGGCAAGGATTATGTGCCATTTTTATACAAGCTGAGTTGCTTTTTCTTATTTTGTTTTATTCAGTCATAAAAGCCTGTTCATTCACACCCACAAATGACCACACTGAGATGTCATGAAGCACTTTTATCATATTTACACTCCAAAGAAAGAGATCATTATTCTCATTTTACAGACGGGAATCAAAGCATCAAAATTCTCAGTTCAACTAGAATCATGCCATTCCAAGTGAACTAAAATTAACAAAAGGAGCATTATATGTATTTTCTTTCTTAATTTCGTCACAAAAATAACAAAGGCACTTGGAGTTTATTAGCAGCAATTCTACATTTTGTACTCTTACTCTATAAAACAAAGCCTAGATCTCATGAAGAGCTGCTACACAGTGAATTTGACCTAAAAAAACACTCAAGTCAATAGAAACGTCCCATGCTCTTTATCAGGTTATAAGCTAAGTCCCAGGAGACTCAACCTGTAAGTTCTAAGTATGTACTTGATATTTAAGGGGAATGAAAGGACAGAGACAAGAACTGGCATTTTCTAGTGCTTTGACTCAAACACAAGAACAAATTAAAGCCATATGGCTGAAACAAGTCCCTACCCAGACCGTACAACTCATTCACTATACATTAAATGGATCATGAATTAGTGCCACGGTTTTCACCATAAGAACATATTAATATCACCAAAAAAACCTCACAGATATAACTCACATATGAGTTATAAAGCTGTCAAATAAAGCCCTCACAGAATCCAGTAGGAGTTCTGTCTAAATAAAAACATTACCAAGCACTCAAAATACTAAAATAAACATTGAGCAATCCAGCTTGGTTATCATCACTACATGTCAAACAAACAACTACTCTATTTTCAACAGATGAGAAGTCATACTCACAGAGCATAAATACTTGTATGACTCCCCATTTGTTTATCTATTCTGGGGTTTCGGTTCTGCCTTTGTTTTCTTTTAGTATCAGATTTAAATCCAGTCCCAGCACTCTTACAATGTTTAAAGGCATTTGCACTGACTGATAATACATGGCAAGCCTGCTTTACTCATCTTTCTGCTTTACTCAGAAAAATGAAGCTTAATCTGTGTGAGAAACGAGTAATACTGGTCAAGTTAACAACTTGGAATTTTGGAGACCAAAAATGCAGACAGCTTTGTCAGCCCCACATGAAAAAGCACTCACCTACCTCTCTAGCCTGATGCCTGGACAATTTTTTTAACACAGTGAAGTTTGCATACTTGCAGTCATACAATAAGCTAAAAAGTAATAAAGCCTTGTAAATACCTGGTTAGAGTAATCCTCTAGCTTCTGAACCAAACTGTCCCACCTCTGAGTTAGTTCTTCTTGATCCTGATCAATTTTACTGGATGCTTTGCCATTCCCAAGGATTTGGGCCACATCCTGACCTAGTTCATTCAGCTGGTCTAGTGTTTGTCGTTTCATACCCATGTCCTCTTTTAAAATCTGTAGTTAAAAGAAAAGATATATATTTTTTTTTATATGATGTTATATCATATAACATCAAGTATTCTACTTCCCCTAAGCTTTAATTCCATGGCTAAGAGGCAACTGGGTTTGAAAGGGTGGTGACAGGGTGAAATATGTACTACCTGAGCCAGATGAACAGTTTTTTTGCATAAAAAAGGCACTAGCAAACACTATTTTTAAAGAGCACATCCTTGAAACATCTTCTAGAGGGACCAGAACTCTCTTCAATAACAGTTACAAATGATTAGTTCAGGTACAAGCTGCTCCAATGAAATAAAGAAAAACCCACACCACAAACCTATACCTTGGAAACCACAGCTGACTGCTGGCCTGCAATAACATCCAAACCCTCTCAAAAATCTGGGATAGCTGTTCAGAGTTTGGCACACCAGCATGGAATGGCCATGGAGTAAACAGTACATATGTTTTAAATTCAAGCCCAAGAATCTGGCAAGAAAAGAATGCTGGCCTGGCTTCTAACGCATTGTGGATTCAGAGCTCCTACTAGGGTCAAACTAGTAATTTGCCACTCATCTAGTCTATGAGATTGGATGGGATAGAGCAGGATATCAATACTCACTGCTAGTTTTCGAACATTCACACTCAGGTCTGTTTGATCTCTAAAGTTGCTCGTCTGGACCTTACTCAAAGCCTCTTCTTTCTCAGTTAACCAAGCTTTCAATAAGCACTGCAGTTCATAAGAAAAATAGCACAAGAAAATACCAAGACTGTCAAACAGCTATTGACAATTGCTTCTTTAAAATATTTGCATCCAAAACACATTTCTGCAGTATTTATATGCTGGAATTTCAGTCGACTTTAACAAAAATAGTACACAAAAGTGGACAAAAATATCAGATTAGGGAAGCAAGTAATACTTCCATCGAAACAATTTCAACAAAACCATTTCTCAATATACCAGAGCACACCTCCCCTGAATTTATTTATATAACAAACAGATACCACCATAAAGCTAACACAGGATTTATAAATCATTATAGAATATATCAAAATAGCATGCATGCGTTCTTTTTTTTTTCCATCCTTCTTCCTCTATAACTCAAACACAGCTGTTACAAACGTTTTCTCACAGAAGTGACACTACTGGTAATTCATATTTCTTTCAGTCCAGGCAGTTGATCAAAGACTCAGACAGTAATTAGCCACCTCCATGTTTATGGTACCTACTTTCAATTGCAAAACAATGTCAGAAAATTCTATTTCATTAACTACGGGAAGCTGGAGTGGTCTGCTCTGAATAGTTTTAACTCAAGGAACTTTAGTTCTTTCCATTTTTTTTCTACAAAACCTGTCCTATGTCTCACTTCTCTTCAGTCAAACAGCACTCCTGTAGTAACACCAGCAATAACTGGCATCAAGTACCAGGAAGGATTTTATGTATTCTATATTATGTTCCCACATAATGTTGCTGCTGGACATCAACCTCCATGGACTAGAATGCCCATCTCTCTACCAGTCTCAGTTGCCCAGCCATTGGTGCACTGCTGCTCCTCTCTGTTTAAAAATAAATCACACAGCAAGACCTTTTTGTTGTTTGAACAACACACTTTACAACAGCCACCAGGCTCCCCATCCTAGCTGTTTATTTTTGGCATTGTCCCAGAACTTACTATAGCAACTTTGGGCCACAGGGCTAAGGCAGCTCACATTTCTAATGTAAACCAATATGCAAAATATACAGTCATAAAATATGATGGTGGTTGAAATGCCATAAGGCTGTGAGAAAAAAAATTATAACACCACACACTCTGGAAAAATTATGTTGGCATCCCAGCCAACATATTTTATGCATAAGAGGAGCTCAAAACCCCTTAATGCATTCAGTTAATTTCTGCTAAATCAGCAGTCAAAGACAACTCTCCCTAGAAAACTGAAACATAATTACCACAGTGTTAAGAAGTCTCTGGCACTGACTGAGGAATTTGTTTCCTGAGTGGTAAGGACTGTGTTGACTTGAAAATGTGGTGTACAAGAGCTTTCTAGGCAGACACAAAAATGCTGATGCATCACTGTTGCTCATCTCTCCATTTGGTTGGACAAAATAGAGAATGCTTCAATAAAGTATTTTAGTTACTTTTGTGTTATGAAAGTGTTTGCATTCATTTTTTAAGTAGTTTCAGACTGTAAGTTTTGCAAGTCACTTAACCATCATTGCGGATTTCTAATTCAAGCCTGCTAGTAATAAATGAATTGTTCAGGTGAACAATGAGTGCAAAAAGGCTCATCTAAACCAGCTAAAACAAACTTCTATTTCCTCCTTATTTGCTATATGACATTCTACATTAAGCACATTGATTACTTCATTTTTACAGAGCAACATAGCTACACACAAATTTAAATTAAGCTGAGTTCAAATGTCCTACTCCAAAACACTATGGCACTTCTAACAGTATTGTAGTAGTCAAAGAATGGTCCCCAAACACAAGGGTAGAAATGGATGTTGATATGATGACAGAGTCATCAAAACTAAGAGCACTTTAAGTCCATACCTCAAACATATACAGCAAGGATTTTGGGGGAATCCTTATTTCTCAATTCCGAGTTACCATGCCCAAGAGTTGCCAGAAAATGTTAGCACACAATTTTCTGGATACACATACACAAATGACAAAGCATTATTTTAAAGAAACATATATAAACAGATATTTGGCATGGGATAATACAGAATCTTAACCTTGGGTCCATATTAACAAGGTCACATAAGCTACAAATGCAGCATATCAATATACTACTACAAACAGATATGGGAGAGATAAGGGAGAAACACACATGCAGCCCCAAAGAATACAGACAAAACATGCTTGTCAAAAAAAACAGGCTGCAGCTGATACCAGTAGAGAGATACCAGCACTGTTCTACTTCTTTCAGATGTCTAAATCTCTGCCTTGTTTAAACAATAGCTTAGTGATAAATATCATGTTTAAGAAAAAAACAATTTCAGTAAAACCTTCAAAGAAAAAAAATGAAATATTTTAAGCTGAGAAATGAAACAAGCTCTAGTTTTAAGTATACAAACAGCACATGTAGTTGTGTTACCATATTTTTTATGCCATCAATTACTTGTGTTTGAGAAGTATTTTTTTAATGTAAAATACATTATATCAAAGCAAGAAAACACTTTAGTATTGCACAATTGTGTGTATGTGTTCATGTTGGAAGCATATATACATAAATTAGGAAGATATATGTAATGACAAAAGTACCCAATAGAAAAATGACAATGAATTTTCTAAGTATAACAGATATATCAAGATAACGCTTCTTGTCCATTTTACAAGATACCCAGGAAATTACTTTATAAGCAGCTATAAACTTCTATTCTTTAACTTTGGATAAATACTTCTCTTGCACGTCAGAGCTACTCCTGTCCTCAAAGAACACTGGGAACACAAACAATAACAAATTCTAGGCTTTCAAGGTCTCTTTTCCATGAGTTGCTCAATTCTAGTATGAGCTTTGACAGTTTGGGCTTTCTCAGTTTGCTTTTTCCCCTCCCACAAATTGACCAGTCACTCTGAGAAACAGAACAGCTACTCACCTGTTCTTCCAGCAGCTCCTGCCATAAAAGCTGAATTTCTTGCAGCTTGACTCGCCGATCCTCAGTCCAACGACAAACTGCTGTCCATCGCTCACCAAGCCTCTACAACAGCACAAAATACTCAGAAATTATCACAAACCTCACAAAGAAACTCCAAAACCAGATATTCAAAAGTGATTTCTACACCACATTAACTTCTTTCTACATTATATCTACTTTCCTGTCCATTATTGATATTGCACAGAGCTGGAGACTAACACTTTAAAAAACATTCACATATGGCCTTAACTGTGGTTTTGCTCAAGTCTTTGAGGTATTTAATTGACTTAAAAGGGAATGAACAAAGTAGCATGAATTATGTTTGAAAAAATTCTGTCTCATGTACTCACTGTACTTCAGGTCATAGTCCTAAGTGACAAGAAAACACTTCATATGATATTCCCTAGATAAATTGCATTCATGTCTTCCAAGTATTTCTCCTATCAGATTTTAACTTTCTTAGGAAAATAACTTACATGAAATAAGCATTGTACTATCAATCTTCCCATTTAATGAAACTGCTGAAAGGATATACTACCAAATTACCTAAATCATTGGGAATGTAAACAGTTTGATAAATCAGGAACTGAGCTTGAAAGTCACAGTACTTTTGCAGGTTTTAGCTTGAGCTGATTTAATAATTCTTCAAGTTATTATTTCTCATAAAGAAAATGTTATTTTAAATTACTTTCTAAGATAAATTGTCTTGAAACACAAAAATGTTGATTAACAATTACATTCAAATTTTTCAAGTGTCTAATAATACCATTAAAAAAAGAGGACTCTAAGATTTTACCTGCAATTGTTCCTCCAGAATAGCTGTAGCACTTTCCCCACTGCTTTCATCAACAATGACCACCATGTGTGTTAAGGAGTTGACCTTCACCTGTTCTGCCTCTAGGTCACTCTGCAGGCTCTACAAGAACAAATCGGAGGTTACCAACTTTGAAGGCATTTGCTAATCTGCTATTTTGGCCACAGTGACTATCACAGAGGCAGTGGCAAACAAACTTTGGTATTTCAGATTTAACAGCTAAGCACATATTTTACCACTGGCAATCACTTCAAGTTTAAAAATTTTAACCAAAAGGCTGCTAGAAATGAACCCAAACCCATCCTGGGTTAAAATACTGTAAAATATAGAGTGCCTTAAGTTGGATGCCCCAGATTTGACTAGGAGAATCACATGACAACTGCACTGATTTCCATATGTCCAATGTTATACACAGGAAAGCTTAAGTGTTTCTACACGGGGCTGCTACTGTTAATAAGCAAGCAACATAGGGCATGCCAAACAAATCATTAAGAACACTCATTTTTCAAGAGTTGACAATATAATTTCAAAAGTATCAACAGTGCAACAACTGACCATGATGCTCCTAAGGCAATAGTTGAAAACTGCAGAAAACATGCAGTTCTGATTAGTTTAAAGCAATCTGTAGATTTAAATATTAATATAACTTCTAAAAGAACAGATTCAATGGTTAAAGCCTACTACAAAATATCTCTGAAAGATCAACACACCTTTACAGTACTGTAAATGTCACTTTATACCAGCATATCCTAAGCTACTCTATGAAACACATGCCTCAAACTCCCCAGATTTTGAAAACAAACGACAGGAAACTACACAGACTAAAAATAATCTAGTGTTCTTGTTCTGTGCGGTATGTCCCATGCTGGGGAGAAGGTCAAACCTCAGGACTGAGCATGAAAACTAAAGCTGCACCACGACAAATATCAAAAGGACATCTTTCTCCTTCACAAAAACATTGCAGGATAGAAAGGCTGGATTTGCCTTTAATCTTTTGTTGGATTACCCAAAAATTCAATCGAGAACAAAAACACTTCCAAATATTGCACATGTGAGAAAGCAGTGTCTAACTGAGCACTCCCTTAGGATGGGACTGGAATTGGTGACTTGGAAGGTCCCGATGGTTTTGATTCCCTCGCTATTTTAACGTACAAGTCTCAAGCAGGCTTTAGTAAGCCTGCTAGCAATTAAGGTCAAGTCTGTCCACAGTACCTTTCATACTGCTCCTCACATCAACAGTTTACCAGGAGAGGCCCTATTCTCTGCACAAAGTAAGGCTAACAAATTTCCCTAAAGGTTCAATTTCCTACATGAAGCAAATATAATAGTTCCTGCTAGTCAGCAGTGCTCAGGTGCTAAGGCTTCTAATTCCTTTCTACACCATCGTCACCCTTTTCCAAACACCAAATGCAGTCAGATATGACTCTTGACAATCAACTTTCTCATGTACCAATGTACACATCTTCCAGATATTTCTCCTATACATATAAGGCTTACCTTATGTTCTTCCAGCTGTTTTTGAAGTGACTCCAAATCTTCCGCTAGGAGCTGAGATTCCATCTTCTGAATGCGCTCCTCTGTGACCGTCAGCCAGTCAGACAGCTGCTGCAGCTGCTGCTTCTGGAGCTCCATCAGCATGTCATGCAGGCTGCAGGGGGAAGCACAGAGTTACTTCAGACACAGCTTTCCCCAAGAAAGGAACTAAATTCTAGTTCATATAGGAAAGAAGCAAGGCAATGTATAAAACTGTTACTTATCACCAAATAAAACTTTCACCATTTAGCTAAGGAACACAGATAAGTATTCTTGTTTCTTTCTCAATAAAAAATGTTAATTGATTATGCAATCTATATCAGGGATTGTTTCTTCCAATGGGGTTTGCTGCTAATAAAAGCCACTGCTGAAAGTCACAACAAAACACAAAAGTTTCTCCATAGATATGCAGCTCTTACCTTGATAACCCATATGTAGGGAAAAATTATTCTAAAAGCTTTTTAACTATGTAAATACCCATAGATATCCACTATATACTTTACTGAGAAACTTAAATGTGTTTCTAATATTGTTTCAGTAGCTTATGCAACCACTGCATTTAAATACCATATATTTTGTCTGGCACATCTACATAACATTTCACAAAATACTTTACATAATTACCAAAAAAAAAAAACCCCAGTAAGTAATACACATTCCTTTTGTTTCACTTTAAAGTATGAAGGAGGATTTTGTGTCACAAAGTGAAATGTTTATTCTAAACAAAGTCTTACAAATGGATGCAAACCAAATTCTCCAAAACACAGCAAGCACCAGAGGTCAGTCCTGAACCTCTAAAGAAGTTATGTGCCATGAACTCACCGGGACTGCCTGTCCATGCTCTCCACCCTGAGTTCCTCCCAGCGGGAGTTCAGCAGCAGCATTTGCTCCTGGATCTCAAACTCTTCTTCAGGTGACAGACTTCCCTGGGCCACAAGTTGGTTTCCAGCCTGCAGAACATTGCCCACACTGCTCTGGTGCGCAGTCAGTTCCATCATAAAACCCTGGAAATGGTACAAGCAGACATCACTGTGAGGTCCTATCAGATTTTATGATTTGGTAAATATCCTAAAAAACTTTAATGTTTGAATCAGTGCTCTAGAAGGAGTTGGCACCCCCAAATGCATGATGATGGCAGACCTGTTCCTTTCCTTGACACAAGATTTTCCATGCACTACAAAAATTCTGGATCCAGTAAAGCAGAGGAAAAAAAAAATCTGACTACCTCAATGAAAGATCTGTTTGGGAGAAGAGAGCCTTCAAACAAACACAATAACAATATTAAACAGGAATTTACCTATGGCCAATAAAACATAAAACAACATCTGAAATGTACTGTAGGAAAATAATTAGAACTCTATGAGTTAGCAACATATATCTACTGTAAATCCAGAACACCTCTTCCTTTGCTTCATGGCTTTAAAATTGTAGCACAAGGAAAAAATTCCTCTGATTGATCAGCATTCAAACTCTATATTCGATTTTATACAGTAAGCTGGCATGGGAAAAAAAATAGAACATCTAATATGATAAAAATCTTCTTGCAGTATTAGGACATTTTTTCAGATTTAGACCAAAGTCAAACCAAAATTTGTAAAAAATAATAATTTGGAAGCATCAACATATATTTCTAAAACAAATTATCCTAATCATCACAGGAGGACCACTGAATAAATTGACATAATTGTCAATTTCAGCATTACCCTTATTTAACAGCAAGTGGCATAAGGCTGACCAGGTTTTTTAGTAATTAGCAGCAGGGAAGTACAACTCAGTCTGAGATCAGACTGCCTTTGTATTATGCACACCTGTAAACCAGTCACCAAAACCTGATTTTAAAAAAATACATTAAGGTTTCAAATCATGCTTCACTCTAGGTTCTTCTAATAAGAATTTCGCCTTGAATAAAGGCTAGGAAATGGAAGTTCTGCAGCTTATTTACACAAACACAAATCACAATAGAAGAATTTATAAGAGAAGCTTACTTCATGGGTGGAAAATTGTTCTTTGACTTCCTCAACATCACCAGATATTTCCTCCTGTTCCCGAAATGCATCTTCAGCTGACAGCAACCATGTAAGAACTTCTTCCAGAGCAACTTGGTAGCTATCCAAGTCCATATCCACCTCTGTCACTGTGCTGGGAGTCTCTGCTCTAGAACTGTCCTGGTCTTCTTCAAGTGCCACAGTCTAGGCAGCCAAGAGGAAAGAGATGTCTTAGAACTGCACAGAAGATGCCCTCCCAAATGGTATTAAAAACAGAACAACTAAGATCTCTTTCAAGCTTTCATAAAATGTTAAAAAAAATTGTTGGATATGTATTAATTAGAAAGGCCAAAGTCACTATATTAAACTGCAAGTTTGTTAGTAAAGAACCTGGATAGAAAATACAACTTTAATCTTGCTCTGTCAACAGTGAATCTCAAAACCAACCAAAACCTCATCACTACCACTAACCACCACAAGTTCCATTAAAAATTCAGTTAAAGATTCTGGACCATCCTCTTCAGCTGATCAAGACATAAGAAGCAAAGAAAGAAAAAAAAAAAAAAACCAAAACAACAAACAAAAAAAAAAAATCAAACACCCACAAAAGGCAACATAACACAACCTCAATACACAAGATTTCAGCTAAAATTACAACCCAAGAAAAGAAAAGACAGCTTTGATGATAAACACACCTGCTGCACACTGAATTCTCCATCCTCACATTCCTGCTTGTATCTCCTTGGAAGTGTTTCTACCTCCCGAATGTCTTCCATTGTAACTTGCTTAGGAAGGACCTCAAACAAAGAAGTTAAATACATAATAATGGACTTTTTGTCTGGAATCTGTACAGCAACATCTGCATCAAAAAGATAAAACATGGGGAAAAATAAATTAAGACAATTTTTTAAATCATTACATAGAACACAGGTAATAATTCACATATTGTCCTGTTAAACAGCCTTTCATAAACTTTTAATTTAGAGACCAGGCTGGACACACATTAAAAGTAGCATAAAGGAGGGAAAAAAAATTCTTCTACAATTGGAAGTGAATTCACATTAAAAGTCTTGATCTTTTCCAAGTAAGAACCCAGACATGAAGCTGCTAAGGAGTAAAATCTGCTTGGGGAAAATTGTTCTGAAGCACATCCCAAGCAGATATTTATCAAGGACAGTATCCTACAAAACAAACATTTTCACTTAGGCTCTATCCCTCTCCCCATTGTCAGTCAGGTAATTTTCTCATTTTCCACACTGGAAAGAGTTCACTGAGCCAGGCTGGGTTATGAACAGTACCCATTCAGTTAATACTTTTTCTTTGTCCACAAGAAGGTGATGCTTGTCTTTCAGAGTGAGCCTTTGGAGGCTCACTTCAAAGCAGAGGAACAGGTCAGTAAATTAAAAAGGAGCCCTGAAGGTTTCCTGATAAGCATTCCTAGGCAACTACTGCTACTCAGTGTGTGTGTAAGGAACAATAAATTCTGAGCTCTTAAACAGCCCCATTCTACACAATGCACTACTGCACCTGCACTACTCACAGCACAGCTCCTACCTACAAGGAAACAAAGTCAGCGTTATCAACTTTGCCTTTCTTACACAGTCCCTGGATGGAAAGTCAACCTAAACTTTAATATTCAAAACACCAAAGCCCACACATGTACATCGGTACCCTTACCCTAACAAATACCATTTGCTTAAATCCAAATTTAAAGGCTTGAAATTAAATAGCACTGAACAAAGCTGATAGAATTAACATTCATACTTAGTATCAATAGACAAAATTTATTTTAAGGGAGCTCAAAAAAAGCTTCTTGTCGAGTTAAATAACTGTATCCCACCTTCAGGATCCAATAGTTTCTCTATTCCTAAGTGGTTCTTGGCTATGTTGAAAGCATTTTCCAGTCTCTCAACCGGGGACATCTTTGTAACTCTATCCCAGCTGAACAGCTCAGGTCTAAAAGTGAAAGCAAAACAAGGATGAAAGCAAATTTATCCGTAGGAAAATTACATACCATGCAGAATATTGAGTTGGGTGTATGATAGTAGCTACCCAAATAATATATTCATACACATATATACCAAATACCAACATAAGTGCATATACATAAATGCAAAACAAAAAGCACAATTCTCACTTATTAGAGACAATCTGACAATCACAAAGTAACTGACTGCATTCCCACAGCAAATCCACCTTCCATTCCATGTCCTAAACAAAGTCATTGACTGAAACGGGAGGTCAAATACCACCAGCAAGAACACAAGCTTTGTTTAAAATTTATCCCAGAACCAGTTTTCCTCAACTGTTTCTTTTACAGCATTTTATTACTACACATTTTCTGCATCAGGCACTGCTGGGTAATCAAGAGTCACTCTGTTCCTGGAAAACCTCATTCCAAACTTGTGATGTGGCTCAATGACCACCCCAGGCCATCACAGCCAGGAGAAACAGCAGTCTCCACCCCACTCACTCACTCTTCCCCATGGTCTTTTTTCCCCCAATAACAAAAAACAGCCTGCAGGAAAACGTTCCATCACAAGTGCTCATGAGTCCCAGTACAAATCAGGCCAATGAGCTGATCAATTTGCAGTGTCAGCAGCGTTCATCTAAGATCAGTGTTAACCCAAGGGCATCTCCAGTCCAGCTGCGCACCCAACATACGCTGGTGAGTCTCAAGGGGAAAGAGCAGAGCACACAACAGGAAGCAGAGGGAGCAAACAGGGCCCATTCCGAGCAGTACCTACACCTGTGGGGCATGATGAGCCAAGTGCTGCAGCAGCACAGCTGCAGAGCCATTAAAACATCCTCCATTCTCCTGCAACAGTGGCTTCTCATCAAAACACTGCTATTGATTCAGTACTTCATTGAACTTGGGGAGGAAGAGATGGGCTTGCCTTTAGTTCTTTTGATATTTGATTCAATTTAAATTGATTTAAGAGTGCCCTTTATCATCTGTCAAGTCACTAAGTTTGTGAAACAGGAAGTCCCTAAGCCAACAGAGACTAAAAAGCAAAAAGCCAGAAGAAAGCAGGGTGAGCAGGAAAAAAGATATACAGAGAAGCTCATGGAACACTCTACGTCCATGCAAAAGTAGCAAGAAGAACCACAGATTCATGTATATCTTTAATAGATACTGACTTTGAAAACAAAGATTTTAATAAATCCCAACTAGGTACTTACCTGAGAGTGAGAAAATCAAACAAAAAAAGTAGAATTCAATTCAAAAAGGAGCTAAGCTAATATTAGTAAATGAAAGAGTGTAAAGTGTAAAGTACAGTAAAATGCTAGTAAAATTATATGAGCTAATAGGTTATTTACATGTTGCAGGTGTTACACAGATATTAGCTATTGTAGCCAAGAGGTAGTACAACTAACAGTTGTTGAGAGATACATAATGAGAAAAGAAAGATATTAAATCTCTTAATGGAATCCATTAAGATTCTTGTCTTTTAAGTGTTATATTAAACTAAAATATAAAAGCAGTATTGAAAAATGTCCCTGAGGTAGGGAAGCACTACTGTCTGGGTAAATTAAATGGCTTTGTTTTCCTATAGCTTCTACAACCTAACCAACCTCCTTGCTCCTTGCAAGTGCTTTTAAAGTCTCTCCTTCAAAGCTGAAAAGATAAACCCAGCTCAAGATAAAGTATGGGGAAAATGGTGCTTCTCTGACTAAAGGACTTGTGCCCAGGGACAACAAAGCAGAATTCTGACATGCCAGCAGCTGTTAGACTCCAAGGAATATGGACTAAAAGGCTCAGACCCAGATTTTAGGAAGTCACAGGAAAGCACAATTACTGAGTCAAAAGCTTTCAGCTGAGGCTTTTGCTATTTAACAAATGCTCTGAAAAGGGCTGAGACTTCAGATCCTGCACAGCCTAAGCACATAGTAAAATAAAAGGACAACAAACCGCTTAAAACTAATTTTTTCTGTTTCTCTCAGGTCACCTAGGTTTCATTTGTGTCTAAAGCTGACACACTCCATCACAAAGCTTCACACATTCAGCATCTGAGCAAGGCCACTACAGGCAGTTGTGCTAGTAGGAAAGTCACCATAACTGCTCGCACAATCCAGGGGAGGGACTTGATAATACTTGTGATAAATTCCAGTGAGAGGTTTAGCAGCTCTGTCCTTGCACAGCACTCCTTCCAGACTTGCAAAAGCTGTCAGCATGGTGCTGGCTCTCCTTACACAGCCAGGCAGGCTGAACATAAGCCAGCTCTGGTCCACAAGACACAGAGTTATGTCAGGGCAGACCTGTTCTGAAGCCAGTGAGCCTGTGACAGTGGCTACTGCACTTACCACAGGCCAAATGGGCACTTCAGAGCAGGCTCAAAGTGAATGTACGTTCTGCAAACACTTTGCATCTGCTGGGTGTAAATCTGAGTGTTTGTAAAGCTTTTGCTGTGTCAAATACCCAGTGACCAGGACATATGGTTAAATTCTAGAAATTATTACACCATTTCCACATTAAAATGATTATTTTTGGGTAAGAACAGTCAGACCTTAAAAAGCAATGAGCTGACTTCATTTAAGAGACACGGGATTAGAATGGATTGCCCATTAGATCTTAAGAGATTTTTTTAAAAAGGAAGTAAAAACAGTATGCAACTTTAATTCTATTAAATTATATAATCTGTAATGATGATTTATTTAAATTTCTGAAGAGTCTTGCAAAAATCAGAAAGAACACAAAAGATCTGTGCAAAGAAACTTTAACTCCATTCCTTATAAAGTATAATGAACAAACTAAAGGATATTCTCCAGATACCTAAAGTGTTTGATATTCTGCCCCACAGTTCAGCCTGCAGTTCTGAAAAAACTACATACATTGTCTTTCAAGCAAGATATATTACAAAACACCAGAAAAGCTATAGAGCCTCTCATTTCTTCATTTTGAAGCTTCTGTATCTTCTTATTGAAATTATATGGCATTCTCCAATGGAAGAAAAATTTATTTTTGCAAAGGAGGGCAGGTAGAAGGAGAGAAATTCAGATGAAGGAGATGGTCAACTCCTCCTTCTCCCACAGAGACCCTTTCGATATATTTACTGTAAAATGCATACCAAGTGGGATGTAAACCCACTCCAATTAGCAAATGCTCATCCATGTTCAGGAGCTCAATGTTACCTTCCTGCTTTGGCTACAGTCTTTGCTGGCAATGTCCCATTAGTGCTGTTGTTGCCACAAAAAAAAAGGCAAACAAAAATCCTAGACAATGCATCACTGAAAAAGGCCAGAAGCTGTCAAATGTTCAAGCATGAAGACAGAGGAAAAAAGCTGTTTACTTCACTAGGTCAAAGATTTTGCCACTTACTTATGTCTGTGAATGACAGCATTAAAGGCAAGTCCATCAGCCCAGCTCGTGGTGAAGTTCAAAACATTGACCTGACTGTAAGGTCTGGTGGACTGGCGAACCCAGCTCAGCAGTATCTTCTCACTGTTGGTCTGCTGCAAATCTGACATGATGTTCTTCATGACATCCTTCACCTGCAAGACAGCAACAACTACACCTTACAAACATATGCCCCACTTTTCCTCCTTACAAAACCAAACTACTTCACAAATCGTGGAAGGGGCTTCCCCATGAAAAGGTATGAATCAAACTCCAATTCCTCACATGAAATTTGGGAATAGCAGTCTTCAGGCCATCTTTGCCCTCTACTGATTACAAGAACCAGTGATACTTCGTGTAATAATGACACATTACTCTTACATTATGATCCTCTCACTCTCCTTGGTGCTGTCTGCTCTAAGCATAGGAAATAAAACTGCTTACTGCCTTGTGCTGTGGTTCCACCAGTAAACAAACTCCAAAAATACAGCTTGTATAGGTTTTCTGCAAGAAGAGGATATCTGCTTATCCTACAAAAGTAGTTTGTTGTTTGGGTACTAGTTATACACATCTACAAAGATCCCTCCAAATTAATTCAATGATCTTCCCAGATACTTAGACAAACCAGGAACACTTCAATCTATGAGACTAACAAACCTACAAAGCAGCTGTAAGATGCAAGACAAACACAGCTACCTAAACAGTAAAACACTACCTGCCTCAAGGCCTTGAGGAAGGAATGGAAATACAATGCTTCAGCCCGAAAAGCCTCTCTGCAATTCACACCAGCAGGAACTAAACTAAGTGGCTGAGCACAACTGGGCGCATACAAGAATAGGGATCATGGGAGGCAGCCAATAGACTTTGAGCAGAAACCAAATACTGGCCTGCCTTTATTTACCAGCCCAAAATAGAAGCAGTATTTTCTGCCACCAAAAGCCTGGGAAGGTTTGAGAAAATCACAGCAGAACAATGTACATGATTCCTGGAAAGGAAGAGATCTCATAGCACTCTCACCTGCCAGTGCAAGATAATGCTCCAGAGCAGCCCCAGCGTCAGCTTGTGATTTCCATCAACGATGTCAGTTCCTCCAATATTCACCAACTCCACCTGGAGGGGTTGAATCAACTCTCTATTAAACACTGTTATCATAGCTCCAAGTAACAACCCCACCCCACATCCCTGGCTGTCCAGCCAAGTATTACCAAGTGCCCTGAAATAAATAGTAGTTGAAGAGAAAAGCAGAGTTGACAGAAAACTGTTCATCTAAATTTGTTAAGTTTATTTAAGCAGTTGTCATGACATTAACTGTTTAAACTGCATGACAAGAGATGGCACCAAAGAACATATTCCACTGGAAGAATTTTATTCTCTCCTCTAAATATACAGGTGCATACCAGCAGTCAAAACTGAAAAACAGAAATGCAAGCATAAAGGACCTGATAGGAAAATAAAAATTAAACAAGTTTGGTCCTCAGTTATTTTTATATTTTAATTTGATTTACAAATCAAAAAAGTTGACTTTCCTTAGTTGGAACCATTCTGCCTAAAGGATGAGATCCACAGGATCACTTGGTCACCTACACCCTAGGTTTGTCTGATCCTTGCAATATATATTTAAATACTTTTATAAATTATTTCACAAGTTATGAATATTTCATTGCCCACAAACTCTCAAACAACAGAATGCAACTGCTTTTCAGTGGATGCCTTTTCCCTCCATCATAACACACAACACACTTTCTAATGAAGCTAAGCAGTAGGCATAAATCAACTACATGACCTTAACAACCTTCAGCTAACTAAGACCATCTGTTTACTTCCAGAAACCCAGATGCTGTCAGCTTAAGGAAGAAATAATTAATTATTGCAATTCAGTATTGTTTCATTTATTGTTATAATAAAACCAATTCTTTCAAGCTGAAAAACTCATTATTTATCCTTTTAAAAATTAATATTTACAGTGCCGCAAAGAACAAAAAGAACCAACTGCCAGCTTTGTCTGCTTCCAAGAAATACGACACTAGTCCACCAACACAGAGCGGAAATTGCAGTATAATACAGCATGTTGTGTCACCCTTCAATCAGCAGTTTACATAAATATGCCCATGCTTTCTTGTATTTGATGTATTTTATTGCCAAAATGTTTTTATTACATTATTTTAGTGACCTGACATTCACAAATAGAAACTCTAAGTATAGACAGCACATTTACCAGGAATTGTTTGTCAAAAAAGGAAGAAAACCTAAAACCACTTTACTATAGCACTACTGTCTTCCAGGCAGTAAAAACAATTATTAAGCCAAATAATTAATATTATTATTTTTCTTAAAGGAGAATTTGATTTTGTTTGCTTGTTTGTTCTTCTGACCAGTTACCAAAGCTGCGAATTAGAAACAGTGTATGTTTGACACAGAGTGACAGAAATCAATGAAAAGACCCTCCCGAAAACAGAGAGCAGGATAGAGCCATGAAACCTGCCATCCCCTCACAGGTTCCTGCACAAGTTATGCAGCATTATTTGAAATAATTATTTTGTCCTGCTGTGTTCATCAGCTATGCAATAGCAAAACTTCAAGGCACCTTTTTCTTGGGAGCTGCACACATCTCAACAAGCCAGAGTTTGATCAGTGGTTTAATACCATTATCAAGTTTGCATTTTAACATCTCACAGAATTGAAATTCTGCATCATATAAAAAATTATGAACAGTTTACCCATCTCGGTGAGGTCTCAGATACAAAAAACTTTTACTCTCTGCATTCTGAACTCATTTACATACAACAATAAACTAAAGAATCTCCTGAAAAGCTGTGGAAAAATATGCTCACATTGTTCTGATGCAAGACTTGCAGTACTCGGTTGACGTTATTCAAAGCATGTACTCGTGTGGAACCTCGTTCTTTAGGCTGAAAATAAAAAGTTCCAATCTGTTCAACATCAGAATTAATGGACATACCAAACAAAATTAGAGAAGAAATCTCCAGATTTTAACTTTTCTTTCAGTAGTAGTAAGAAAAACCAAACAAGATCATCCACAACAATTTCAAAATAAAAACTGGTCAGAATAATATTCCCCAATTTGAGGCACAGGACAGGCCTTGGACTCAAAATGTGTTTCAGCTCATCTTCAGTTAAGGCCAAAATTTTTATTCCCAGCATCTACAGAATTATAAACCACCAATGCAAAAGCAAAGGAAGAGTTCCTGGGGAAAATCTGAGGCTTTTGAACATTTGCCAGAGTACTTGAAATTTTCTGGCTCCCAAGAGAGAACAAGCAGCAATTTGTTTTTCTGGCACCAAAAGCCTGCTAAATCTTTGCATACTGGGAAGAAGTTATTCTTCCTGACTTTCCCTTCCTTTTGATGTCAGGGGAATAAAAAAAAAAAAAACCAAAAAAACGTCCGCAACCAGAAAAAAAAACCCACCAAAAAAAAAAAAAACAAACCTTCAATTCTTGACAATACCTGCCACTCCATTTGCTTTTAATCACCATAATTTAATTCCTGTGGCAGAAAGTGATCATACTGCAAAAGCATGGAGCTGAATTTGGAGCACAGCAGTCAACTTAGATACAAAAAAATTCATGTTGTTTTCATCATACTTCAAATCACACCACAAATTATTAAAAGTAGTAGTAAAACACATCTGCTTAAAAAAAAAGTAAACTTGCACCGTGAAATTTTGTATGACTGAAGGTTCCCAATAAGGTCCATAAACAAATTTGAGACTTAGTATAAATAGTGAAATCAAGATTTTAATCTCAAGTAATGGCACAGGTTTCACCATATTTCATGCACCTTTCTGAAGAGCCATTAATGGTAGCAGGGGAAGAATTTTCAGCCACATGCACTTTTCCATATACATTTTGAGCAGTTTTCATCCTTTTCCTGTCTGTAGATTATGAAATTTTTCAATGGAGATGCAGATTTTTACCTACTAACTGTTGTCTTTTACTTTCTTTTTGTTCTTTAAGGGATCTTTCATGAGCTTACTAGAAGCCCACGGGGATCCAGCTGAACACAGGTCAACCTGGGCATCCAGAAACAGACCTTTAAAAGATCTCTAATAAAAACATAGACTATGTGAACAACACCACTGATTACATGCTTTGCTAGACCCTCAAGTAAACTCTCAAGAGAGGGTTACACAGTTAAGCTTCAGCCTGACCCTGTATCTCATGAGTGAAGTTCATGGGAATTTCACTGGAACTGTAAAGAACAAGTACACATTACAAGCAAATTAAGGTTTTAAATAAATAATTTTTTTTTTTAAATCTCATGCATCAGTTTGTGGGTTTTTTTATTCATTGGTTTGAGGTTTTTCAATAAATGGAAATATGACTCAGATGTTTCTCTTACTAGAGGTTTCCCCGTCAGACCCTCCAAAAGGTCCAAAAGCTTCCTTCCATCTTTGAGATCTGTGAACATGTCTTTCACTGGGGCCTTCCCACTCTGCAGAAAAAAAAAAAAAAAAAAAGGATTAATAAAAACAGTGTTTAAGCAGAACTTCCCTGAAAGATACTTTTTCCTTTGTATCTTTTAATTTATTCTTATTCGGCACTAAAAGTAGCAAACGAAAGCTAGGGGACTGCTACAGTGATCAAGTAGGAAACCTTCCCTTTTTAAGAGTATTCTTCTTTCTTCCCTGTCAGTGTGGTCCTGTGCACCAGCAGCCTTGTACTAAGGAATCAAATAAGTGCATCCTGGCTCAGATTAGGGTGGATGCACGAACACGCAAGGATGGCAAAGAAACAAAATTTTGTCACGTTTGAGAACTCATTTGAGAAAGAATGCTTTGGTTTGGCTGCATCTAAAGGAAGAACTGAGGCTTTTCAGAAAGAAGCTACCAGGACAAGTTCTCTCAGATTTAAAAAAAAGGACAAAAAATTACTTGGAATTGAGCCCTGTGTAAGATACCACTGTTCTACAAAGACCAGTAGATCAAAAGGTATAATATTTATTGAAACAAATTAATCACTTTCTCTACCATGGAAAAGAAGCATAATGTGAAACCCAGAGGTACTCTAAATCATAAATTTCTAATTTTTGCTTTCTTTGGGAGTGAAGGGACTCTGTACAAAAATTGTGGCAGATGAGAGTGGAGTCATGTTAACCTTTTCCATTCTTCCTTTTTATATTATCTCTTTTTGGACCATAAGAAAGGTACTGTGGGACAGTTCTACAGGATAGGGGGAAAAGACACAGCCAGCCAGCAACCAAGTGGATTTGCTTTGTAATATTCACCTGCTGGCTGCCTAAAAATCAATTAAACTACTGATTTCACTGTCCCTTTCAAATCACAATTTGAGGAGAGGAAAAATATTTTGAGAATCTCACAAAAACCTCCAATATTTCCTTTTTCTATCACCTTCCCTTTTTAACATTGCTTTTCAGAAAGAAGGCTGTCAAAGCCCTGCCCTACATGACATAAATTAGCTGGCATAGATCTCTCCTGTCTTCACTTATCTCCTTCTGCCCTATAACTGCTCGTAATTGACAAATACTGAATAATCAGAAAAGGAGATCTGAATAGCTCAAGGAACCCTGTTTTTTGGCAAATGTCTGGTTTTCTCCAAAACTCATATGGGTTTTTCTTAGGTGCCCCATTTAGTTAGATTTGATACTATGAAAACTACCAACACACAAAAAAAAAAAAAAAAAACAGCCAGAGTTGAACAGCCGCAAAGGAATATTTTAGTTTCCTGTACAAAAACACACCTAAATGTAACAAATTTCAACCAGCTAAACAGTGGTAAGGATGATCTTCCTCTCAGAGCATATGTTTTTCACAGATTATTCAGGTGCTTCAAAGCTGCATAGAAACTTAGCCAAACTTTTAAAACATGCTGGAGCCTACAATGGGACAACTGGCTGGAGAGACGAGGATGGCTGCTGTCTAGCTGGACTTCAGCAAATCTTTTGAACTGTCTCCCATCATAGCCACATAGGCAAACTCAGGTGTGTGAACAGGACAAGTGAAAGGTGAGGTGGATTGAGAACTGGCTGAATGGCAAATCCCAGAAGGTCACTATAATTGGCACAGGGTGTAGTTGGAAGCCTATCACTTGTGGTGTCCCCTAAGGTTCAATAGTGGGTCCAGTATTGTTTAACTTCTTCATCAATGACTTCGATGGAGGGACAGATGCCTCCTTACCAAGTTCATAGATGTCACAAAGTTGGGAGGAGTGGCCAATACCCGAGGGCCATGCAGCCCCTCAGAGGGACCTCAACAGGTTGAAGAGATGGGCAGAGGGGAACAGTGTGAAATTCAACAAAGGCAAATGCAGGGTCCTGAACCTAGGGAGGAATAATCTCATGTATGTACAGGCTTGGGCTGATCTGCTGGGATGCAGTTCTGTGGAGAAGGACCTGGGAGTTCTGGTGGACAACAACCTGTCCATGAGCCAGCAGGGTGCCCATGTGGCTAAGGAGGCCAATGGTATCCTGGGAACATTGGGAAGAACACTCCCAGGAGATCAAAGGACATGATCCTGTCTCTCTACTTGTCCCTAGTGAGACCACATCTCACTAGGTGTGTGTGTGTGAGACTCATGAGTGCTGTGTCCAGTTCTGGGCTCCTCAGTACCAGAGAGATGTGGAGCTCCTGGAGTAGCTCCAGCAAAGTCTGACAAAGTTGATCAAGAGACTGGAGCACCTCTTACATGGAACATCTCAGGAAGCTGGGCCTGTTCAGCCTCAAGAAGAGACAACTGAGATATGATCAGTGTCTGCAGGTACCTGAAGGGAATGTCTCAAGAGGATGGAGCCAAGCTCTTCTCAGTGGAGCAACAGGACAAAAGGCAACAGGCAGAAATTGACAGAAGTTTCACTTGAACATAAGGAATACCTTCCTTGTGCAGGTGATCACACAACAGAATGGATTACCCAGAGAAACTGTAGAACTTCCCTCACTGGAGATGTTCAAAAAACATCTGGATGCAATCCTGAGTAACACACTCTAGGGCTCCTTGCTTGAGCAGGGAGGGAGACCAGATGATCTCTAGTGGTCTCTTCCAACCTTAACCATTCAGTGATTTTACAAGCCAGAGAACAGGATAACAGAAATGGAGATGCAGATTAGCCACTTCTACAGTTTATGTCATAATACAGGAGGAGATCAGCCACAGAGAAATCAACCCAGATGCCAGTAAAATGTAGTTTACATTTGATTTGCATCACCACACTGAAGACAGTAAAAACAGGTTGCTAAAGGCACAAGGAAATTGTTCATGTGACCAGAAAAGCAAGCAGTAGGAGCTAACAGAGGTCTCTGTATGCAGAAATAATCAAACACTCGTTGTGACAGCAAAAAACTAAAAAAAACCCCAACCAACCAAACTTCTTAGTCATTGAAGTGTGGGTCTCTTCAGAGTAGAGTAATGGGGGAAAATCACTTCCACTGACCCGCTAGCCACACTTTTCATGAAGCCAAGAGTATGGTTGGCTTTCTGAGCTGAAGCACACATTGCTGTCTCATGTGCAGTTTGTCATCCACCAGTACCCCCAAGTCCTTCTCCACAGGGCTGCTCCTAATCCATTTATCTCCCAGTCTGTACAGATACTGGGGAAGGCCATGGTGCAGGTGCAGGCCAGGACCACATCCCTGGCGTCGCCAAACTTCACAAAATTTATATAGGCCCACTTCTCTAGGCTGAAGTCTTTCTGGGTGATTTCCACTCCCACTTGCAAATCAACTGGACTTGCTCAGTGTGGTGTCATCTGCAAACTTGCTGAAGGCATACTCAAACCCACTGCACATCATTGTTGATACTGAACTCTTCAGATCACATGATGGACCCCGAGGGACAGCACTTATTTCTGATCTCTGCTTGGACATTGAGCAGTTGACTGCAAATCTTTGGATGCAGCTGCCTTGGCAATTCCTCATTTATTTAACAGTCTGTTCATCAAACCCCTATCTCTCCAATTTAATGACAAATGGTGTTGTGGGAGACACCATCAAAGGTCCTACAGAAGGAAAGCCTTTATAATTATACAGTTAATTATAATTACATATCATTAGAACAGCACACACATATACAACACCAAAACTGAGAATGTTATAACCATATAGCCTCAATTAATATGTTGCCTTAGGTCCAGAAGTTAAAAAGGATTTGGAACTACTGAAAAAGCAGAAAGATACTTCATTTAATACAGTGCAACAAGAGTATTGAGAGGATACAGTCTTCTTTCTTTGATTCCATCCCCTCACTTCAGATGCATGAAAATAAGCTGAATGACTTCCTGCTTTCAGTCATTCATTTCATCAGGTCATGGTATGTTCCATCCCTACGGAATGTACCCTGCTGTGATGGTGGAAATAATTTAGCTCTGCTTTCTCAGGAGAATGACTTTTCCATTATGATGGCCATCAGAGCACCATATCTTGCTGTCAGTTCAAAGAGTCAACAGAAGTGTATTAAATTATTTCTGCACACTAAACTACTCATTCCTGGTTTGTTCAAGTATCCACTATCCTCAAAACAGACAACACCATATACAAAGCTCTGTATTTAGTGAAGCCTAGCAAATGCTCTTTGAGGGAAAGAAGACGGCTCACAGGATATATTTTCCCACATGCAAGGTGACTCAAGTTTGGTAAGAAAAGGTTGCAACACCCACCCCACCAAGCCCATCACCACCTCTACACAAGCACACCCACCAGGAAAGCTGGAAACCTTCAGCTTCCCACGCCCACCTGAATCCCATGTACACACCTGGTGGCAGCTGCCACCCAGGCAGCCTCAGCTGTCCCATCAGGGCACAAAGCCAGCCCTGACAGGCAGCTGATGTCCCAGTGGAGCAGAGACTGCACAGGCACTGCATCCTGCTCTGCTCACACTGCTTCCTCCCACTCACCCATTTTACTCGTACCTGAGTGCACATTTCCATGCAAGGATCTGCTTTGTGAACGATATAGTCTGCAGTCAGAAATATCACTGCTCTGTCTGCCTGTGCAGCTGGATACTGTGCTTTCTTGGGATGCAGTTCGATAGCAGCCCACTGAGCTCCAGGAAGTCTTCTACTTTCTTTATGCAAACAGACCAGCTACAGATCCCAGCTTCTGACAGCCACATGACTCATGAAGTTTATTAAGGATAGAAGGGTGCAGGAAATGGCAGCCCCAAGTGATAGTCCCATACCTTTATTTCCCAAAAAATGACAAGGGAAAGCTCTGGAGCAATGCTGACAAAGCAGCTATGCATGTCCTCTTGTGCCAGGTATGAGCCAGCCCTGAGCCAAGCCAGGCTGCTGCCATCACCCTCTCTTTGTGATAAAACCAATGCAGAGCCCAACCACCTCACAAGTAGTGCCCACCACCGAGCCCACTGGGGCAGGCTGCTGAGGCAGGGCAAGGGCAATCTGGGAGCTGCACTGCAGCTCCAAGGCTGGACCTGTACTTCTAGGCCAGGGGCCACGAACCCTGGCTCTGACCCAGCAGTCTGACTACCATCAGGGCACCTGTTCCATGCAGACTGCACTGGGGTGAAGCAGACAGCCCCGAGACCAGCTGGGGCAGGCTGGTGTGCTGCTGTAAGAGCCTGGGCTCTAGGGGAAGACAGAAGGTAAAGCATGGGGCTCCTGCAGCTTGCTTCCTTCACCATATCTACCCACATCCATACTGCTCACTCCTAACACCCAGAAAATAATCTGGCCTTCTGAAAAATGAAGTCTGTAGCCACAGATACACACACAAATAAATACACAATCTGCAGTATGCAAAAAGCACATGCGTTTCTCTCTCTGTAGAGTCTTGTCTGGCATACAGTATGCTAAGGCAAACTAAATTCTCTTTTTCAGAACTAACATTTTACTCACTTTCAAAATACTTAAAGACTACACAAGTACAAAGTAGTTCAGCCCCTCCCAGCATCCTGTAAGGAGAAGTAGTCCATCACTGAGCATAATGGATGGAGAAATTTAAGTATTTGTCTTGTAAGAAAGAGTGACAGTGACAAACCATAGCTAGCCCTTCACAAGGACAAATGGCTAGTCACTGTTGTGTTGGTAAGTACTTAAAGAGCAGCTTACATTGTGCTAAGCGCTGTACAAATACGAGGCAACTAATAGGTCCTTTCTCAAAGACAAAATAGAGTCCAGTTTACACTACAAAGACAGCATAAAGGACCGGCAGGGACACAGTACCAGAAGATCTGTGCCGGTTCAGGGTGTAAAGCATTCACATCCCACTCACTGAACACTTTTATCAGTTAACAGAAGGTAGTTTTTCTCAGCTTTGCTTATGTTTGCCGCAAGAGCAGGAGAAAAAAAACCCAAAAAATCCTGGCAGAAATCTCTTTCCCTCAGCCTGTTCAAGAAGGCTTTGCCAGCAAAGCTGTACACAGTTACTGTAACAGACACAAAGGCTTGATAAAACAAACAAAAGAACATAATTAACAGATTTAGAAAGAGGCAGTGTTCGTTCCTCAGGGCTTTAAATTAGCACTAATAGCAGAAAAGGAGTTGATTCACTTAACATGGCTGGTGTAAGGGAAAGAGGAAGAGGAAAAAGGAAAGGGAAAGGGAGGCAGAGCAAGAGAAAGGAAAGTAAAAAAAATAAAACCTAGAGACTGTACATAAGCTAAGGGCTAGGCTTGCTTGTATTCTCATGAACTTTGCGTGGTGACAACATTCGTTATGCACCACTAGGCTCATACACAAGGATGAGAACCAGATCCAGTGCACCACGTTACATTTACTCCAACAAACATTTTGGTGGCAGCCTTTGTGTGAACGCAAGTAAGCGAGGGAAGAGACAAAGAACTAGTTATCCACAGCAGAAACTACTTTTTCTGTTGATTTATCTCATGAGGAAGCAGCAGTTTATTAATGATCTCTGAGGTAGAGACCAGATGCTACCATACATACACAAGGCCAGGCACCTCAGGCATCAGTTTTACTCTTTCCAGCAAGATACCGGAACTATTTGGGAAGGAGATACCACATGCAGTGTTCTCCTCACACCAGCTGCCCTCATATGCCCCTTTGGCTGTCTTTCAAGTCCCTCTACCTGGATCAGGTTTAAGAGAGTGACTCACACTTCCTTGTGTGCATCTAGAATTACTCACAAGGAAAGGCCATCCAGGCTAGCCAACATGACTGGGCAGAATTCATTCCTTCTCTTTGCCAGAAAGCATTTCCAGGAAATGAAGGAAGATATAAACAAAATCCACATCAGATTTTTTTAAGTCATCCAATGCTGCTGACAAGTCAAAAGCCCAGCCGTCTACACTTAGAGTTTGTGCTACTAAAGCCACCACAGCTACAAGGCAGTGATCATTCTTGAGTATGTTCTACAGCAGAACATTCTTAATTGTCCCTTTATTACCAATGGGGAACTGTATCAAATTGAGCCAAGTCAGAGGAGAAAAAGGGAGTCACAAATTCTCAGGAGGACAAAACCACCATTTTTTTCAAACACCATCTATTATTTATCATTTTATCATGACTACTGAAGTTCTTTATTCTTGAACATGAAATTATATGCAAAGGCAATCATTAAAGAAGTTTAAATGTTTACCTAGTTGTTTAATTAGAAATACAAAATTTTCTCATATCAATTATTTGTAGCAATTTACCTGTGCTTTAAATCAATAATTATTGAAGCTACATTATTAAACCTAACTTTTTCAATTAAAGAATGCCAAAGAGATTGGAGAATAAGAGATAAGCCACCTCTGTTTCACATCCTCCTTGGTATACTGATTCAGACCTTGTAGTCACAACATTAAAACCAGGATGAAAGGTCCTCTCAGTTTCACAGTTAATGCACACTGGCTGTCACCAGGAAAGTAACACATTTCATAAAACCATACAAATGACCTTCACCACTAAGGGAATGTAGCAGACAAGTTCCAGCTGCTCAGAGCAGTGCTGGGAAAAGCCCTGGTTGCCATTTACACTATCTGCTACCTCAGGAACATCAAAACAACCTGAAAAGACATAGAAAGCAGTACATACTGATTTTCCATCATATTTCTTCTATCTTCAAATGTCACTTTTATGAAGTCAAGAGTTGTTTTAATTAATTCTTTTTAACCAATATATGACAATTCTTAACATATAATAAGATGCTCAATACATAGGTCAAAGTAGTAGTAGAACTGTGAAGACCCCTTTTCTCTGAGAATGGGCAAGTATTGGAGAGGTTGGGCTCTTAAATGACAGCAGAACTATCCATAATGTTCAAGTACATTCCCAGGGAACTCATGGTAACCAGTTTAAACTCAAACAACAAAAGAGCAAGAACTACACTTTATCATGACCAAGACCAAGTAGAAAACATGTCAAGTGCTGCTACATCATAAGGCCAGCACATGGGAACTAAATGTGGGAAACTAATCAGAAAGCAAAAAGGTCATTGAATAAAGTAAACAACCATGTCAACAAATAATCTTGCCAGTTTCTAATTTAAAACTATAGACAATATTTACAGAAGTATTTTTATTAAAATGTGGTACTTTTTTCCATTCTCCTTCCACTAATATGCAGGAGTTACAGGACATCATACACAAATACCAGCTCAACTGTGACAGATATATTTCACTGAGTATATTCTGCTCCACGCTGAATAGTTCCAAGGAGTTGTGGCATCTCAACACAACACTAGTACCAAAACTATGATTTCAAATACCAAGTAAAGCAAATAAATAAAAAGTTATAAGAGGAAGACACCTTATAGACCAAATTATTTTTAACTACTGGTGCTCAAAAATAGTAATTACAAGCAACTAAATAGCTATTTAAAACCCCAGACTAACAGGGGGTGGCAGGGGGAAGTAATACTCATCACTGAGATATGCTGGAAATTTTGATTCTACTAGATGACAGACATGAGTTTAAGAAGCAGCAAAGCTGGAAAGCTAAAGATAGTTCAATTCACAGAGCACCTAAAATACTCAACTGACAACATGACCAAAGGAGGGAAGATCTATCAGTGCAAATTGCACTGCAAGGCATCAGTAACTTTGTAGGTCTTTCTCTCTCCACTGTATTTATTAATGCATTTACAGAAGCCTATGTTACAATAACATGTTTAATGTAACAGTACTAACCTCAGCTTGCAATTAAGCCTCATTACATAACAGTACCAGCAGGGGCAGTTGGGACCCTGCTTACCACTGTCAGTTGTCTTGTAAGACTGAAAGGTTATCCTTTTATTTATAGTTTTTCAAGCCAGATAACTTCAACTGGACCCTTAAAAAAATTCCTGCTAACCAGGTTGACTATTCTCATTAGCAGCTAACAGGTAACGGAACATATTTGCTTTGGTGCTTCTACCAGGTTCAGCTCTAGTGCTTGAGAAGGTCCTACAAACCCTCCAACAACCGGGATGATAACCAAGCTCAAGAATCACACCCAAACCCAGAGCATTAACCAAGTCAGCAATACTTACAGCCCATATTACTACACCAAGCTTTCAGGACCAGCAAGGCAGATGCTGCCCACACCTTGTCCTTAGAGCAGAAAGCAGCAGAAATTGAAAGGAAGGCAGAAAACCAACAATTTTTTGCTGCGGCTATATCTGGGAGAGATCACAAAATGCTACATATTATTGCTTTTATGCTAGAAAGTAGTCATCCTTACCATAACTCACAACCTATTAGAGAAGAAAAATTTACTTTCATGCTTCTTGGCTAATACATATGCTAGGCCTAGAAAGGCTTATTTGGTCTTCTCATAAAAAGATACAATGAAAAAAGCACACTAAAAATTTACTTTTTCAAGGCCAGCTCATGCAAACTTTAATTCTTTTCCACCCAGATTATTCCTCTTTTCTACCAAGGCTGTTGCTTTTTAAGCTTTGCTGTCTTTGAGTGAAGTTACATTTTACAGTTTAATCCAGCATTGAAAAATATCAGAAGCAATTAGACTGTAGAATATTTTACCAGCCATTAAGTATTTCTTTGTTTGCACCACAAAAACTGCACTGCAAAAAGGATTAGACACCATTTTAGATGATGTCACCTTGGACAGACAAAATTGCCTAATCAATCTTTTTGATCTTTTTTTCTTGCATGACTAATACACTGAACTCTGTAATTCTCCTTCCCCCCAAAAAAACCCACTTCTGAAATGTCTTCGACCTCAGGCATCTCAGGTCATGTGAAATTAGTTATCATGGATAGGTATAATTTTGTCTTTAAAAAGATTTATCACAGTTGCTAAGGGTCAGCAATGGAGCTGCAAACTGTCTTCAGAAGTACGGGACCTGACGTTTACCACTATGACAAAACAATCCTTAGAAGACAGAAAATTAAGGAGCAGAAATAGAGGAAAACATCTATTCAGCACACCACACAAAAAACTAACAGATGAATTTGCAGTTACCAAATGCATTAATGCCTGGTATAACAAGGAATTAACTGTTTCAATTTTAAGACGCATATAAAGCCACAACACCCCAAAGCACCCCAAGTACAACTCATCAGTTCTCCTACTGGCCTGTCTACTCTCCTCTTCCTTTGGTGTCCTTCCAGGGGAGGGGACATATCACAGCCCAGGAGAGGAAATGTGCAGTAGCCCCCACACTGAGCACTTGCCTTCTCAAAGGCCAACTTGGAGCTCAGCCCTGAAGGATGCATTCTGCTCTCAAGCTGCACCTCCTCCTCTTCTTTACTCTAACCCTAAAGTCAAATATATTTTTGGAAGACCAAAGAGTAGGAAAAAGAGTTTAAGATGCTGTAAAAGTGTGGGATGTCTGGCTTTATTCACACTGGCAGATCCTGGACTGGACCAAGCCCTGTCAATGCTGGCCAATGCAGATGTCAGGGCACTAGCACAGGACCTGGAGGAGCAGAATCACAAATACATGCAGCAAGAACACTGCAAATGCACAAGTAAAACTGTACAAGGCTTCTATAGATTAAAAAAAAAAAAAAAAAAAAATTGAGCTTGTATTGGAAAGCAAGGGGAACACATGATGGAAAGGAAAGGGAGGCCCAGTGCCCAGGCATGCAAGGGCTTTGAATGCAGTTCCTGACACCTTGGAACAATGCCCTAGCTGACTCCATTCAACAGCCTACCATATCTAAGACTTATAACTGAGGGGCAGGGAAATCTAGTGTCATTTTCACTGAATACCATAAATCTCTGGGCTTTTATGCTCTTTTTGCACAGCAAAACCTTCCCAGCAATAAAACATTATTTGCCATCCCTGTGGGAAAATTTCCCAAATGTGAAGAAACAAGTTTTTGGTAAAAAGACACTGCTTCATTTTGCCAATGCTGGATCTGTAAACTTCCTCTAGTGAGTGACAGCACTAAGTTCCAGCATGCTGTGACAGACCTGACTCCATGGGTCTAAATTAAGTTAGGGAATCATGTTTCTTGTGCTGACTTTGTGCTCCACCTGCCAAGCTCAGGAAGAGCAGAGGAGGAGAGGAACCAATCTGAAAGCAAACTTGGAAAAGTACCACCTTGGAAAATGAGAAAAACAAAAACCAGCAAAGACTGATTCCTGCAAGAAGGTGAAGGGAGGGCAAGTTTAGTACTGCTGAGACAAAGGGAGATGCAAAAATAGGACTGACCACACAAGCATCAAATCCTGTAAAGGCAGGAGAGGAGAAATGAAGGGCAGATGGAGCAGATCTGTAGTTTTAAAAAGAAAAACTGGGTCTTGATGGCGAAAAAAATATAGTGACAAAGGCAAAAGTGGGTATGAAATAGGCAGGGCAGCCAAACTCCAGATTTGCAAAGATTTGCCAGGCAGACAAGGCTTCTGACATGAGAGGGTGTAATAGTAAGTGAGGGGGGAAAAAAACAAACAAACATACCAACCAAAGACAGGGTCAGAGAGTAGGAGTAAAGAAAGAAAAATGGGGCAGAAATGATTGTACTTGCAGGATCCTGAAGTGGGACACAAGACTCCTGAACTCTTTAACATACCTATCAAGTTTCTAGAAACCTTCTGTAGTTGCAAGTGTGAGTATCCAACTACTTTGCTCTGTAATTATAAGCTGAAGCATCAGAGATCTGCAAGATGCAGTTAAAAAATCAAGGCCTGCTGATAAAGCATCTAAGTAGACAAAGATTGAAGCTATTCAGATATTTGGACAAACTAGCATTTATTACAAAATCTTTGTTCATTTTCTCTTTACCCGTGTGAAACAAATAACATAGGGGTACTGGGGCACTACATTACCCTCCAGACTTTAATTGAAATTCCACTGTTAGCCAGAAGTTCCCCTGTAACTCATCAGAATCATTCAAGACATAATTTTACATGCAATTACTAACTGTGTGCTGGATTAAGAGACTTCCTCAGATCACTAACACCAGTCCTTGCTAACACAGGCATAATCATCTTCAAGCCCCTTTTCTATGCTGATCAAGCTCCATCTGAAAACCAGCTAGATATTTTGGATGGTTTGATTGAGTTTGCAGAAGAGATCAACCCTCTGAATTCTGTCATCAGGATCAGGAACTCTGTTTTATACCAAGAGACATCAGAGAAATGTTAAATCCTCTGGGACAACTAAAATCTCAGATTGGTCACTAAAAATTAGTAGCCAGTTCTGATGTTTACCTTTATTTGCAGTGGCTAAAAACCATTGTGACAAGATAGCACTTCTGCATTGCAGAAAGGTGTTCTGAATCTAAAAAAGGATAAAAGGATAGAAAACAATCCTACATTGTGTGAAGAACATATATCAGCTATCCATACAACTAGATGCTTTAATTGGTAAGGCTATACCACAGGAAAACAGCTAAATCCAACTCTTGAAATTAGACTGGACAGAGTAATGGAAAAAATACACTAAGTAAAAACATCACATGACTTTATAAACACATGCTGAAATGTTCTGCTTCAAAACCTTCCCTATTGGTTAAAGCTTGGTAACAGACTATTTCTCCAACAATTTTTATTCCCTTTAATTTTAACAAAATATCCTTACTACACAGCCATCATAGGCTTGTGAGTTGTAGTGCGTACGGCTCTCCTAATGTACGTCTAAGAGAGCACTAACTCTTGGCTGAGTATATTTATTGACCTTAAAATGATGCACTTTAAATGTTTGTGCCTTGATTTCAAACAACACACACAAATAAATGGCATTGTTCTAGCAGAGTTTAAACCAAGAGCACAAAACCAAGTTATTGTACTGAGATCTACACCAAGAACTCTTATCTCACCCATCAGGGTACCAAAGCAGGCACCTTACAGCACACTTGAGATACTTCAAGTGTTTTACTCACCTACCTATTCTCTGATGAAAGAAGGGGAAGACAATGCTCTCTTTTTAGATTCTTTGTAAAACCTTATTGAATTGACTTAAATCAAACTCAGCATTATGCAATTTTACAATTTTTGTATGCTAAGCTAGTTTATAAAGGCTCAACAGATTACTTTCTATTTGTTTAAATGAAGGGCAAGTACATAATAATTAACATGGAAGGACAAGTAAAATTCTTGAAATGAAATTTGCAATTCCACACAAAATACCTAAGCTACCATTTTGCTTTCTGCAATGTAATCTGATTACATTTAACTAACCTCTACAATCTCTCTACCCTACTAAGCAGCTAAATCAATCTAGTTGACAGAAAAGGAATTTTAAACAATCCAAATGACTTGGTACATAAAAAAACTTTGACACAACAGGACTGAAATCAGTCCCTTTCTATTTTTAAGGTACAGTTGAAACTAGATTTTCTTACATGAGGTGATTTCTACTTAACACCACCATTTTCCTTGCAATTTGAACATGCCAGTCTTAATAAATCTGTGTCTTGTCATGCCAAAATAGCCATGCTCAAGTTTGAATTGGACATGCAGCAGTTGGGAGTATGTCCTTTTATAGGTGTCTCTTTAATCATTAGCAAGGCTTTCATAGCTTCAAGTGTTTAATGGGCCATGAAGTTACAGAGTTACAAAGCTGCAGTAACTTCAAATCCTGTGAGTATCTGACCATGTCCTGTCCTAGGGAAATCCAGGAGCTTAGCAGGATCTGTCTGATTACGGAGTATAGAAGGAAAGACGCTGTATAAGTTACATCCCTGTGACTACAAGCAGAATGACTGAAAACAATTTTACCATATTCAATACAATGCCTACAGCAGTCACAGATGAGTCACCTGGCACATTCTCAGTATGATTGCCATTCATTCTCAGTATCACTGTCATTTCCATGTTCATGCCATCTCTAGGCCAGCTACATGACTACAGTCAGTCCTTTCTTTCTCACCACATTTTCTTTCCTTACATGATCCTGCCCTGCCTAATGATCCTCCTGCAGAACCACCACTCCTCTGAGCAGCAGTCGAAAGCTGAGCACAGAGCAACTCGTTACCCACACACATTCTTCCTCCAAAAAGCAAACTAGCCAAGAATGCATTGGATGATGAGTGCAGGATATCAGCTTTCAAACAAAACAAACCCAAGCCAAAATTATTTAATCAAGGCCACAAGCCTTGCATTGCCCAGTGTCCTGTTGCACAGGAAGGAAAGGAAGGTAAAAATTCCTTACATTAGGATCAAGAACTTCAGAAGGGCAGCAGTCCAGAAGCAGCCACTCATTGCTAAAGAGCTGCCACAGCTTTATTAAAAAAAAAACCCAGAAAACAACCAACCAAACAAAACAACAACACCAAACCACACACACCCCCCTTCCTTTATATTTATATCTGCTTTCAAGATTTCACATGCATGCCACTTTTCAATGAGTTAAATAGCAGTTATCCCATTTGCAGCACCACACTAGGTAGAAAAAACCATGAGTTCTCCCTGATAATATTCCAGGTTCTTTCACACATTCAAACTATGAAATAGTAAAACTTTCCACAGACGCTTATGTTCTTGGGCAAAATATCATTTTTCCCTATCAGCAGAACAGTGTAAAAAAACAGGCTTTAAATAGCATTCCAAAGCAAATGTCACTTCCTTTATCATCCCAAACCATGAAAGATCCTCGGTAAGTTTTAAGCCAGTAAAGAGAATTAAAATGAGAACCGTACAGCATGAGAGCTGAGGAAAATTCAAAATGAGCAAGTAATTATATAAAATTTCAGTCAAGGCTTGAGTATCAACACCAGGTGGCTTCAGCTAGAGGTTTGCAGAGTGAGTAAAGCTGACTCAGCAACGGAGTAAACACAGTGATGAAGGTTCAAAATCTGCTGCAATGCACTCTGAAAATTGCACATAGAAATAAACTAAACCAAAACTAAACAAAACCAAGTAGGCATGCTCATGCAAATAGCTATTCTGATATATTAACAAACAGAATTTTTCATTTTTTCTTAAAATATAGTATGAAATGTTTATGTGCATGAGGAAACTGAGGGAACAAACACTACACTATTTTATCTGTGTTCACTACACACTGAGATTTCACTAGAAATATTCCACAAGAGTAAGAGCAAAGTCTATTTAACCAAAATTATAAACAGTGAACCAAACAAAATAAAGTAGTACATCCAAACCAACATTACCTTGGAAAACCGAGCATTTATCCATTTCGTAAAGGTTTTTTTCTGTACATCGTTGTGCTCATCTGGAGAGAAAGAATAAGAAAACAATGAGTGAAAATGCATTCTTCTTAATCCTAGATTGTTGAATACAGGTAACATTAAACACTGTCCTGAGAAGTGGGAGAATTCTTTGTCTTATCTGTCAATAAAGCTGTACAACCATGTACAACACTTTGGTACTTGCAGAGTCACACAAATGTTTTGCCTTTGCTAGTAATCACAGCAGCTCCTTTGCATTAGAATCAGCCTCACTGCACCTCCCAAGCGGGTTTCTGATGCATAAAATTCACAAGCTTCCCATCTGGTGAAAAACAATCTATGGAACCATGGGCTTTTAATTAACACACTTCGTCAACACCTTTTTGCCTGAATGCATTACTCCAAAAGGTGCTGAGGCCCTTACTCAAGCTTCTGATGGAGATAATAGCCTCTGTGGTAGCCAAGTTGCTGGGACAACCCTTGAAGCACTGGCAGCCTCACCCACCCTCAGCCTGCTTTTGTATCTGGGTTCAGAAGCATGTTAGTGATCAGTCACAGACAAGTTCAGCTAAGGTGTGGGAAGGGCTCAGCAGCCCTTCCCTTCGGACGCCCTGCTGGTGTGACACCAAAGTACCACCACCTAGGGTCTGGGAGACAGCCAGAAGGACCCAGCAGGACAAGGAAGAAGGGCAGGCAAGCGCCCCTAGGTCAGAGTAGAGGGAGGAGCAGTGGCCTGCAGCTGGGCAGAGAGAAGGCAGCTTCCCAGGATGCCTAAGGAAGACATTTAGGAGTCACCTGCAATTTTACAGAGCCTGTCCCACTAAACCAGGGTGAGTCACCTTCAGCACAGGACAGACGCTCCTGCCTGTATCACAGGACACATCTTGGGTAAATTGCACTGAGCACTGCTAAAGGCAAGCCTGTGCTTCATCACTTGTACTTAAATGACAGTGAAATAACTGCTGACAGCCAGACTAGGCAAGGGAGGTTCACCCAGTATGGATTTCCAGGTCTGCTTGCTGCAGACAAGAAAATACATACATGCAGCCTGTCAAAGGCTTTAACTTCCAAATCCCTGCACAAACCACAGCCAGGCAGTCAGTGCCTTACACCAGGCAAACTGTTGGACAGCTGCAGCCCAAATGAGGAGTCTCCAAGAGCTCTTCAAGACACCACCAGCTTCTTGGCAGACCAGTCTTGAGATACCCTTCAGGCGACCACAATGCTGCTGTCTGGAACACTCTCTTGCAGAACCTCTTGGTGGCAGCTGGCATCAATTTTTCCAGAATCCATTCCACAAAGTAGCAAACCACGATGGTTTTCAGACTTACTGTCCCTGCACTTGGAATGAAGCCATAGAAAAAACCTGCTTGCACCTCAAACTTTCTACTTCACTTTTTCATGCAATCATGAAAATTTATGCATTCTGAAGCAATATGAGATTATGATTAAAAAGCACCACTTACAAGATCACATACGTGAGCAGCAATTGAGACTGTTGTACAATAAAGTTTAATTAAAATCCAAATACCAAAAAAAATTCTTAAAGCACAGAATACAACCAGAACATTTCTTACCATTTCTTACATTTCTCATTTCTGGCCCAACTCGTATCTGAAGCTCACACTATCCATGTATTCACATCTAATATATCTAGCCAAAAAGCTGTTACACACAGAAACCAACAACCAGGTATGTTTTATGTAACGGCAAGGAAGAGTGGCTACAGCTCAGTCCAGATACAAGAAGTCACATTAGTAAGAAATGAAATGTCATGACAGTTGAAAAACTTAAACTGTATAAAATTGTTCATATCAATCTAAATTAAAAACTTCGTTCTGGACTTCAAAGTAATTTAGGCTACAGCTGAAAAACCTGCTTAGGACACAAAGGTACACATCAGCCAGGAGCCATTCTTTCACCCTTCCATTCCTCTTCTCTTTGGCAGCTAAAGCTGATCCAACAGACCCTATTCTTGAGTCACACCTCAAGCTCAACCAGACATCAAAGACAGTCCAATGTGAAAAGATTTTTCTAAGCAAGCTTCAAGATAGCTATAGCATGCCATGCTCAGAATGTTGAAACTCAAGGTGTTGTTTCAGGGAAGCATAATTACCTAAGATAGTTTGTTAACCCTGTCTTTTCCTCTCAGTGGCATACAGCTCCTTGCCATCAAAGACAGATGGAACCAAGTAACTTCCTGCTAAATCCTAAGTATCTGTCTCACAGAAGCCTGGCAGACAAGATAAAACTCAAAAAAGTTTTAAAATATATTTAATCCATTTTCCCCCTACAAATCTGTTTTCTTTTTTTCTTTTTAAGACAGGAATGAACTAGATTGGTCCAACTGCCACTGTTGGAGCAATGTTTTCCATTAGCTTTAACTGCAAACATTATTTGTATTGAACATAGTGAGATTTAAACACATTTCTCTTTTTAAATATCATTCATTAACCAGACTGCCCCTTTTGTGCCAACAATCTCAACTACACCCTTATGTACCATGATGCTTTCCTAAGGCTCCATCTGCCTTTTTCCTTCCTTAAGCATCTGTGAGACTGAGGAGTAACACCACAGTTCGAGGTATCACATCCTTTTAACATTATTACTCCTTTAGCATGATAAAGGCAAAGAACAGAGAGGCCAAAACCAGTTGTATGACTGTGTAAAAGGAGAGCAACAGTTATGAAAAGGGTCCTGCATTTATAAATCCTGTGCAGTAGGAGCTCTACACACCCCACCTCTCGGAGGGTTCAGGCCCTTCCCGAGCACACGCATGGCAGGAGGTGACAGCTTCAGCCTGCCAAGCCTCCCTCAGCATGCCTTGCTCCCCCAACACCGCAGTCCAGCCTGTGGCGGTACTCCTGCTAGGTGTGCTGCAGTACCACACACAGCACTTACTAAAAACCCAGTCCCTTTTCTGTCTTTTCAAAAAGATGGTTTTCTAGGAAGGGGAAGGAAAAACACCCACCAAACCCCACATCTCTGATAATCATGAACTACTTAGTCTTGATGAAAGATTTGGTGAACAAAAGAGTATGAATGTATGTACCCCGACTATCCCCTAAGGAGCAGTGCATCTATTTCTTAAGCAAGGAATAAGAACCCCCATAAGTCCCATCTTCCTAAAACATCCTGGTCTGTTATAAAATCCATAGACAACCATTGCCAGTCAGACTTTAATGTTTGCTTTATAAAAGCCTCTGAAACTAGGATTTTTGTAACAGGCTATTACAGCTACAGTTTTGTCAAACTTTCTCCTATAAACCCCTGAAAGAAAAAAAAAAAAAAAGCAAACTGAAATGCTGGTGCTTGGATAGCAACATTGACAAGTTATTTTATCCCTCAAAGTAATTTTCTATAGATTCCCACAAATTTGTAAGGCTAACCCCTGGAGGCTGACATTATGATTCAGATAACAAATTAGCCACATTCAGTAAAAAAACAATATCACCATTCAGCAAAGCACACAGTAATCCAGCCAGTCAACTTCTCACACAAGACATTAAAAATGTCAGCAGGTTACAGCCCAGTGAGAAACAAATTCACCAAGTTGCTAAAACATTTGTTTCCTTTCACACTGCTGCAGCCTGACAATAAAAGCCAAGGACTGACTCAGGGCCAAATTCTGCTTCATTACCTACTGACTGTTTCCTCTCCCTGCCTTGCCCTCCAGTCACTTAATGGACTAGTAATGGACAATGTGAGAACAGTTTGTTCCTTTAAGAGGAAATAAAAACAAACCTCAACACACACACACACAAAATTAAACTCTTATGATGACAAAAGAGAGAAGAAAAGCTTCCTATCCCGGATGCCTCTTTCTGTTACACAAGATGATGTATGTGCCCCAACTGCAGCACTCTCAGAACAACCGGCTCCAGTGATCAGATGCCCAGGCTGTGCCCTGGCACCCGGTCACCCCCAGCAGCCGCTTCTGCAGCCTTACATACCTCCTCCACCCACAACACTGTCCTTTAATTTCATTTGGGGCACTTCGAAAACACAGTTCAAGTCCAATCCATTACCTTGTGAATATCATGTTGGAGAGCAAAAAGGAATCTAAATTATCTAAAAATAGAGGTAAAAACAAAAGCCTCACTGGATTGCAGTTTGTCCTCTATTCAACCTCTGTTTCATGCTGAAAGAGGGCTTTCTTATTTCCCCAAAACACATTACATGCTTGCATTATTTATTATTTATGCAGACATAACTGCATTATTTAGCTTTTCAAAGACAGAAGTTATCACATCCAAAACAGCTGGCAGAACAGCACTAAAATGAAAATGCCCTGGAGAAGCATAGACTTGATTGGCAAATAAAGTACAGAAATTGCCCAACCACTCCAGCACACATTACCAGGGGTCATCTCACATTTGAAGACTTAAATTTGCCTTCACCACCTCGTTATTTAGGTTCTCAGCAAAGGAATTTAGAACTAAAAGAAGGAATTAGCCCGTGGGTTTCAATTAAGACACTTGGAATGTAACGAAGTTAGAAACATCCCTTTGCCTAAGCCTTTAGGCAATTGGGAGTATCTATCGTAGATATCACCCCTCCCAAGACTTGCACACCTATGAAACCCCGACAACAGTAACAAAAAGGGATAAGGTTTGTATTCCTGGACAGAAAAAGCCTTTTGAAAGCAACTATATTTTTGTGAAACTCAGACTAATTCATATAGCAAAAGACATAAGATAAGCACCTAAAATTTGAGCATGGAAACCAGCATAGTTTTTACCCCTGTTACCAAGAAGCAAAAAACCAAGCAAGCCATGAAGCACCAGTATGTAACCACCAAGCTCACAGAAGCACCCCTGAGCTCATTGGGAGTACTGGCCACTGACTTTATCAACACAGAATAATCTTTATCAGAAGGTTCTGGGTAGAGCCTTTTTTAAGGATTGGGGGGAAAGAGGGAAGGTAAGATATTTTGGTTTATTAAAGGAACAAAAAGCAAAAGTTGAGATTGTTCTGCATATTCTCTCTTCTCTTGCAACACCAGGGTAGAAAAAATAGCTCCAGCAACACATAATTTGCTTGTAAACTTTCACCTTTTTGCTGCAATTTAAATTTCTGCAATCAGTGGTATGCAGAAAGCTTTCCATCATTGCTTTCACTTCTCTCCAAACTTCAGCAGTTAGGCAAAATCAGAGTAATATTAATAGTGTATCTAACAGAAAAAAAAACAAAAAACAACAACATCTGCCTACAGCAACTGGCCCACAAAACACAGTTACCCAATTTATAACTTTTCTGTACAGACCAAACTACATAGAGTATAAGCATTAGCAAAAAAAAAAAAAAGGCAATAAGTAAAAAGAAAAGTCATGCACCTCACTAACTGCTGTTTCCCAACAGCAGACACCACCAAGAACAAGACAGCATATACAAGTAATGAGGACCACCCTCTGGTTCTCAAAGTGTACTGTAAGTTTAAGCTAAATTGTGTTTACTTCACAACAAAAAATCCCCCAGCAACTGATAACCTAGAGGAAGGCATCCTCACAGCTGAAGGAACATTAAAATAGCTGTTTCCATACCTCCCAACAAAAGCAACCTAACATGCCATGCTGTGGTCTCAGCACATTGGAATGATGATTAAAAGGGAGGTATAGATAACCAAGCTCTCAGGAGACAGAAATAATGCTCAACACAGAGCCTGACAGCCCACATGGTCAGTCAGTGACCCTGCTGTTTTTATGGGATGACAGTGCAAACCCAAGAGCTGTAAGCAGAGTCCCCAGGCTGCTCCAGAACTGCAGGCAGTACACAAGGCTGCTGCAGATGGTCACCAGAGCCAGAACCCCACATGTCACTCCAACAGCTTGCAAAGGGTCCCTAACACCAAGTCAAACCAAACAGCTCCCACTGCAAGGCAGTGCTGTGAAGCTTTCACTTAAAATACAAATACATTTAAGAACATATTTCACAAACTGCCCAGCACATGGAAAGAGAAGAGAAAGGCAGATAACTCCTGCCCAAAATCTACCAAAGAATATGTTTGTAAGTGACCAACAGGAAGGCATTTCAAAGAAAAAAAGACAAAGTAAACTTATGAACACAAAATCACAAACTAGATTTACTACAGCTGGTTTTGTTATGAGCACAGATTAGGTCTTTGAATTTTTAAATGGTTATAAAGAAAATGGAATCCATAAGTTGGTGTTAGCCATCTGATCCTTTTTCTCTGCCCAAATTAGAACTGTTATTAGGTTCACTTGCACTTGTGGAGGTGATTCACAGGATACAAAGTCAGAGGGATCACTGTGCTCAACTAGCTTAATCTTCTGCATAACAGAAGAGCCATCGCCACAAAAAAGCTCCTCTGCATTCCAGAAATGAAGCAGAGACAACAGATGTCAGAGACCCTGCACAGACACGAGTAAAGAAGATCGCTTGGACAGAGAAGGAAGCCAAGGCATAAACTGTATATGTGCAAGTAGCCCTCTTCTAGTTATGGCAGAGTTTCAAATCAAGCAGACATCACAAACAACCTTGTTTGAACATCTTCAGGAAACAATGTTCACAGTAAAAAAGACAATGTTATTTTGTTCTCTGTGACAGGCAGCTAAAGACAGTAGCACTGGAAAGTTATTCACAACACTAATTTTTTCTGCCTACTCATATTCCAGCGTCTCTTCTATCCCAACTCTTTCAGTCAGAAGTTTTGCTGTTTTTCTTTTCCAACAACCCTAAGGCTGCAATCCTAAACTCTCCTCACTCCCTTTTTTTTTCCACTCCAAATGTTAAAGCCCTTCCTGAATCCACCTCCTCAGAGCGGCCTCTCTTTTACCCAAGTCCTAGACTCTATCATCATTCCTCTCTAAAACTCTCCCGGTCAACAGTTTATCACGAACAGAAGCCAGTTCCTGAGATTTAAATAGTAATACCTGGCTCCTACTTATAACTACATGCTCCAATGTCCTAACTAAAAGACTGTTTGACCTCTTACATATCAGTGGATGCCCTATTAGTGCCAGGTCCTGCCCATCTCTTCTCTGGCCTTCACTGCAACTCCGACCTCATCCCAGCACACAGGCACAGGCTACAAATAGCTGGGTATGCACCAGGTTGTCCTTCACATGCACATGCTGACTGGCATATTTGACTAGTACATTCACACAACCTCTAGTTTAATTAGCTTTGTAACACACAACTAGGTTTATGAATACTGGATTAAACTTCCACTAGTAACTACAAGTTGAACTAATTGTGCAGGGAAAAAAAAAAAAAAACAGGAAGACAAGTTTAATCAAAGTAGCCTACTTTCCTTGTGAAAATGAATTAAATCAAAAGATTTCAAAAAACTTGTATGCTGTTAACATTTTCAAAATGACACAAGTGCTGTTTAGATATTTCTGAAAGGAAGTTAACCAAGCATCTCTGGATACAGACTGTGTAGGACCCATTTCAGCGACAGCAGTGTGCAGACCATAGTTATTTAAAAAGAAATGGAATTTATAACCCCATGGAATTTAAGTCTTTCCTAGTAAGCCAGTATAGAAGACAATCATAACATAACACCTTGAGCACCTGAGTTATGCAAAGGCAAGGTGTTAGCTTTCTGGGTTTGATTGCTTCAAATCTCTGACAGTATTAAGCCTTAATACCAAAAAGAAAAAAACAGCTACCTGTAGCCTGTGCCTGTGTGCTGGGATTGTTCAGAGCATATATGTCCTTAAAAAAATAAAAATCACTTGTTTTCACAGTTGTATTTCATCTATGGAAGGTAATAAAAAAAATTCCAATGATAATTCACTCAGAAATTAAGAAAAAAAAAGTAAAGAAGTGTCCTTACAAAGTTTTAACACACTGTGACTTGGAACAAGATTTCTAGACAAAACCAATGAGCATATACAGTTATACACCCATTGCAATTTTGTGACTCTTATAATCACTGTATACTTACCAATGTAAGTTTTCTGGCAATTTCATGTGGATGTTTCAAGGATTAAGCAAGATTTCCCCTCTATGAATCCACTGCTTTTTGCATTGTTCTCAGGAAGTTTAGTAAAATTTTGACTGAAGTATTTTTGTAGAAAATACAGCATGGAAGAGGTCAGGAGGCATCTTTGGGGGACATTCGTCTAATCCAATTCCCCAGTCACAGCAGGTTGCCCAAGGCCATGCCCAGTCAGATTTTTAACATCTTCAGCGACAGAGACTTCACAACCTCTCTGAGCAAGCAAGACAGAGTTTTAACAAAAATGGGGTTTCCTATGTTTCAGTTTTCTTCCCTTCCCTCTTGTCCTTTCAACAGCCTCAGAAAAACCTAACAACCTTCTTTGCACCATCCTTTCAGATATTTATAAACTTCAGTAGCATCCCCTGGATTCTGATCCTTTTCTTCAGCTGAACAGTCCCAGCTCTCTGTCTTTCCCCACAGGAGAAATGCTCCAGTCCCTTCATCATCATCACCCTCACTCCAGTATGTTCTCATCTCTCTTGTACTGGGGAGCCCAGAACTGGACCAAGTACTCCAGGTGTGCCACAACCAGTACTGAGTACATGAGAGCACATCCAAGAACAAGCAGCAGGCTCATGCCTAAAGGAATTACAGAGAAAGGAAGCAAGTTCCTTTTTCACAAACTTGCCAACAGTATACCCAGGCAGCCAAGAAGGTCAATGGCATCCTGGCCTGTGTAAGAAAGTGTGGCCAGCAGGTCCAAGGCAGTGATCATCTCCCTGTACTTGGCACTGATGACACCACACATCAAATCCTGTGTCCAGTTTTGGGCCCGACACTACAAGAAGAACATTGAGATGCAGGACTGAGTCCAGAGAATGGCAGTAGTGAAGAGTTGAGAGCTCAAGCCTTATAAGGAGCAGCTGAGGGAGCTGGAGGTGTTTAGCCTGGAGAAAAGAAGGACCAGAGGAGACCTTATTACTTTCTACAATGCCTGAAAGGAGGGTGTAGGCAAGTAGGGTTCAGTCTCTTCTCCCAGATAACAAGTGACAGGGCAAGACAAAATGGCCTCTCTTGCACCAGGAGAGGTTTAAACTAGGTATTAGAAAAAACTGCCTCACTGGAAGGTGGTCAAGCATTAGAACACTGCCCAAGGAGGTGCTGGAATCACCATCCCTGGAAGCATTTAAAGGGCATGTGAGCATAGCACTTAGCAATATCGTTTAGTGAAAAGCGAAATAATTTCACTTAATAAGCTATGTAACAAAGCTTCTACACACTTCTGTCCAGCTTATAACAATTGACTAGCACATTTCAATTTTTCACAACTAAGACTCATACCAAGTGATGCTACCCTTACAAATTCCTGGTTAGGCAATGCTTGGGAGACAGAACTGGGGGAAACTGTTGCATACCAATCGTGACAACAAAGTTAAGCTCAGTCTTCACATAAATCAAATAGACAAAGAAAGTTTAAGAAAGCAGAAATAGCTTATTTCGTTTCCAGACAGATCAAGTCTAATCTTCTTTGGCTATTCCATTATTTCATCAAAGATCAGTCACTGATGCCTGTAAATTATTTACCTTAGCCTATTAACCTTTGTTATTACCAAGATGAAACTTGAGACATAGAAGGTTTACAGGAAGCCCCTAAAAGTCACATAGTGTAGTAGTGCTCTAAAGATGAAGGAGAAGCAAGCAAAAAGAATAAACAGGATAACTAAAGAATTTAAATCCAAACTATTTATTAGTGCAAACTACACCAAATACTCTCATTTCTATCCCTAAAATAATCCAGAAAGGTCACTACAGAAATGGTGACACTAAGTTTGCCTGCTTTTAGTTTCAGATGACCAACATAAAGAATGCTAAACATCTTATGTTGCCACCCAGCCATAGTAAGGAACACTAAGTGAACGGCAAGTCTAATTCTTGAGATAAATTATTTCCTTTTCTTGTCACATTCCTTTGCTGGCCAAGGAATATTGCACCACTGGAGAATGTTCTGCACCTTTGTGCAGACACCAAAATGCAAAGCAAACCTTTGAACATTTTGCTCATGACAAAATTACAGTTCTTTCTTTAGAGGCAAGAAGAAAGAGTTATAAAGGTGTCCTAGCCACTTTGTGTTTTAAGTGACACATCTTAACGGAGAAAAAATAGAAGAGAAATTGAAGTAAAGTATTATGAATGGTCTCTTCTTATGGCTTCTGGCAAACATAAGATTTTCTTTTGTCATTTGATCAGTAAGTTGAGGCACTGCTAATCCCATATCCTAATTAAACTCTCATTTCCTTCCCTGGCTTAGTCATTAATTAGTCCCCAAAGCTGAACCCCCTCCTGATTAACTACTCTGAAAGTACATAAATTCTGTTTGGCAATTGCAGGACAAATATCTGGAACATATTAAACCAGGTATTTATGCAATCAAGTAAGCACTGACCACCAGTATGAGCCCACTGAGCATTTCCCACTTCAATATAGAAAGATCCTTAAGGATATACCAAGCCCAGTAATGTGAGAAAAATTGGAGAAGATAGTCTGCTCTCATAAGACTCCACCTGGAGTACTGCTTCCAGCTCTCGGGCACCCAGCACAGGGAGGACAAGGACCTGTTGGAGCAGATCCTGAGAGCTGGAACATCTCTCCTATAAAGACAGGCTGAGAGTCTCAGGGTTGCTCAGATGGAGAGGAGCAGCCTTCCAGTACTTAAAGGGGAGCTACAAGAAAAATAGGGAGGGAGACTATCAGGAAGTACCTTGATAGGGAGTAAATGTTTGAAAGGGAAAGAATATATTTAGATTACATATAAGGAAGCAATTCTTTGCTATGAGGGTGGTGAGACACTGGAACACGTTGCCCAGAGAAGCTGTGGATGCCCTATCCTTGAAAGTGTTCCAAGCCACATTAGATGGGGCTTTGAGCAGCCTCATCTGGTTGATATCCCTGCCCCGGACAAGGAGTTTGGAAGTAGAAGGTCTTTAAGGCCCCTTCCAACCCAAACTGTTGTATAATTCAATGAAAATACAGCAACAGAATAGTCAAAAGGAGACCAACCAAAGTTCAAAGCCTACCAAGCCTTTGGCAGAACACGAGCCATAGGCTTTCAGCTGCCCCTAGTTTAGGCAAAGGATTACATGCACGCATACCATTCCCCGTGTGTTTATTATTTAATGACAAGCTTTGAAGAGAACTGTAGTAGAGCCTGTGCAAATGCAGAGTTTGATTTCTGTCACTCTAACATATCAAGTGGTTTTGTGTACAATTTGGAATAGACCCATCACCTTTATGTTTGTAGAAACTGGCTAAACAACAAAAAAAGATCACCTAATGAAAACAGATAATTATGTATCATATTAGTACTGCTGCCTCTGGCAACTATTCCAGTAGATCAGTCACACTCACAGGTATAATCCTGTCCTGGGTGCTTTTTCAGAGGGGGTTCCTTTGCATACCTTCTCAGTCCTAAAGGGTCAGGCAACAAGCAAACTCAGGATTCACTTTTTTTGCCCTCTGCCAAAGGTCAATGTCCCTGAAGCAGGCAGGTGGTGTCTATGCCTCAGCAAGGATGGAGCTTGCAGCCTGAGTATTGCTAGCCTGAGGAGTAAAATGATGATAACCACCAGTGAAACAAGAAAAATGAGGGCACTAGTATAAACTCGCTACAAAAGCTGAGACAAGTTTATGGAATTAAGAGTCCACAAAAAGACATATAATTTACAGAAGAGATCCCTGAACTGCAAACCAGAATGTGAAAATAAGGCATTTTAGAGGAAGTGCCATTAAAGATGCGCTTATGGAAGAAGTGTAAGCACTTGGTATCTACCTGTAGACAATACTACATACAATGATGAGGAAATTAGGCCAACTGCATGGCAAATCAACTCTTTGCCAGCAAGAAAGGCAGCTTATAGAGCAAACCAAAATACCAAGTACTGCCTCTACAGCAGACAAAAGCATTTAATGCAATACAAAATCATTTCCTCAATTCAATGGTTTATCTTGAAACTCAGAACACTTTTAATCAATAAAAATACTTATAACTTCCCAGTGTCATATTAGGTTAAGATCAGTCCTTAACCCCCACCTCAGAAAAAGCCAGGACAAGATCACCATTGCTGAGTCACATAAGGCAAGGAGGGAATTCTTCTAAGACTTTGATACTCCCACCCTCACCCCACCCCAGAAAGAAAAGATATTTGCAAGTAGTGTAAAATAATATTTCTAGTTACAAGCAGTTTTACTGAACAAGTACTTCCCAATCTCCCAAAATGCATGCTATAAGAAAAGCTAGAACAAGAGCCGTGCTTAAAGCCGGGGTTCAGTACAACATCCCAGTCTGAAGCTGCCTCTCAGCACCTTCTCTGCACATGCCCAGCTCTCCAAAGAGCCAGGCTGACAGTTCTGTCAGACCTACCCATGCAAACACTCCCAAATACCAGACAGCTCTGATGAAGCAAAGCCCAACTGCTCCAAAACATTTGAGCAACTTGTGAAGTGTCTACATTGATTTGCTACTGCTCAGAGTAAAGGGTCAAAAATGAAGGAGAGAAAAGAGCTATGGTAAGGCAAAGATGTACTCCCAGAAGCATACAAAAGGACAAGCTCTCTATGAAAGAAAAGAAAAATTCATGTGGCCCCCCCCAAAGGGGTTAAGAGAAGCTAGTTTTCTATTTAGGTTTTCTATTTAGCATGTTTTTGCACTTCTGAGTGAGAAAGCTACTACAACAAATTAACTTCATACACATTTACAAGAATTTCAAAGTCTCAATAAAATTATACATTTAATTTACCACAAACTATAAAGCTCAGTGGCTAAAAATACCCAGCTACACATTCCACACACTCTTCAGGTTATGCAGATAAATGTAAGACCTCAATGAAGGTAATAAAATACACATTTTTATTTCTGAAACTAAAACATTTCCTTTCACAGAAAGCACAGGTGGTATGAACAAGGTCAAATAAACAGAACAAATCACAAGGTCACCTCCTAACGATGCTGCTGTCATCATATTACTTGCCTTTGAATCTTTAGCTTTGTGTACTATAAACTTGATGGGGGGGGGGAAGTGGGGAATGCATCTAGAAAGTACTTTTAAATCAATTTATAAAATTAATTTCTACAAATCAAAAAGCAAAAAAAATTACCTTCAACACAGCTTTGCTAACTATCACAACTTCAGTATTTCTCACAGTCCTACCTGCATCACACAAAGTAAAACCAAAAGCAATGTGATTGATGAAATTTGCTATAACTTTTAAGTTGTCCCACTTTTAAGTTGTCCCACTTTAACATACCATCTTAAACCACTGTAATATAAATACAGTTGAAAACCTTTAACAGCTTTAATACTAAAGTTATTACAAGATTTTTCTACTGCTGTTTGTTCCTTTGGACAACAGTCCTAAAAACTAAATCACAAAATTACTTATTTTTTTTAAAGAAACATCCCAAACACCATTTTCACCCCTGACACAATGACACAAGAAGCTTAATTCACATAATACAGATTAGACCTTCATATCTGAAGATCTCTAATTTCACCATGTCATCTACCACTTCCAATTTTCCACAGTATTGCTACACTAAGAAAACTCTTCAAAAGTTACAGTATTTTCTTGCCCAGAACACAACAACAAAGCAGCAGTATTAAAAAAAAAAAAAAAACAAACAAAAAAACCTCACAAACTTTTTAAGCTACAAAGAAGCAAGGAAGTGGGAAACAGTAGTATGCATGTACAGAAGGGCATATGAACTCATGCACACTGCTGTCTGAAGATCATGAAACAAGTTGCAGTAGCGTTCATATTTAAGGCTACCCACCACTGACACAAAAGCAGAAGAATGATCCCTCACAAAAACCAAGTGTTCATGAAACCTATCACAAAGGGAGAAAGGAAAGAATTCCTGCAGCTGTACACACATCTGCGAGCTGCTGTAGCAGAACTAAATGCATCTTAAATGTCAGTCCCCTACCTACCTGCTACTTGCCCAAACAGCACAAGAGACATCATCCCTGTCCAACAGGCTTGGAAATGAAAATTCACATTGATGAGCACCTCAAGTGGCCAGAAAATACACAGTCTTCTTTTTCTTCATAGAATGATTCTACTAAATACTGCTGTGATCCCCCTCAAAGTTACAAAATCCAGGTAAGAAGAGCTCTGGGAGTGCTTAAAAGACAATACAGACATGCTTTATCCAGCAGCAGCATTTCAGTCCAACTATGAACTGGCGTAACTGGCTTCACAAAATGGCATTTGCAGACTTCAGTTTATTCAGAAACAGAAGCCTTGAATTTTGTAAATGACAAGTGAAAACTGAGTGAAAGGGGAAAAGTGCAAAGGAAGAGTCAGAGTGGACTTATGAAGAGGCTAGGGAAAAAGGCAATATATGTGAAGACTTTTGCTCTCAAAAGAATTAGCATAATTAAGAGATGACTTAGCAACCTTTTATGCATATTCCAATTTTGGTGCATTTAATTATAACCTTTCACATGAGGGAGAGACTTGTCTGCAGCCCTGCAGAGATAAGTATATATTATAAACAACAACTTGCTAAAAACTAAACAAATAAAAGCTCAGAAAGCTTTAGTCTTGTCATATTGTTCCACTCTTTCTATTCATGTGACAATGCTTCGCTGTTATTCCTCAAGTCTTTACATGGCTGCAAAAAGGAAAAGCAATTAATACTGACTACCAACCTTCTAATCCCTCAAAAGCAGAATGAAATTTGGGCTCAGTAAGGGAGCATTAGAAGATGGCACAGAACTCCAGCTGCTCAGTTGTAATAACTGCACCTCTTAGACACGAACATTACAGGAAAAAAACATAGCAATCTTCAAGAAAGCTTGAATTTCTACCTTTCTTTCTCTAATTTTAGCATATTAGAAGAGGCCATGCAAGAAAACAGTACATAAGGATACTCTTGGGAGAGAAGGAAGAATTAGGAAAGACTAAAAGTGCCCAAGGATGAAACATGCATGTTTGTATTTATTTTATCAATTATAACCCAAGTTCGTCATCTGGATCACATCAGTCTCCAAACCACAGGACAGCAGAAAAGAATTTGGGGAGGAGGAAGATGCAGACAGAAAGTAGGTATCAGTTAAGACAAAACCTGATGGGTTAAGGCACAAATGCAGAAGTGTCATATTATAAGAAGATCAGGATATATAAAACAAGCCTGAGAAATGGAAAATATCTATCAAATAACTTTAAAGAGGCATTTAAGCATAACAAAAGGAGAAAAGCTGAAGGTTACACAAAAAACCACCACAGCAGCAGCAAAATCGTAATTGTGCAAAGTTAAAAAACACACGTCGTGTCACTTATCTATATCAGGGAGATTTCCCAAAAAAAAAAAAAAAAAGTTTATTTGACAACACAAGATACTGGTTTGGAACTTTAACTTTCTTAACTGCACTTTTGGTTTGTTTCTTGCAAAGGTGAAGGCTCAAAAATTCACTTATACTGGCATACGAACACAACAGGAGATAGAATATGCAAAGACGGAAACAAGAAAGAAAGCTTCCTTCATTTATTAGACATAGCAAAGCACTCTTTTATTGCAAAGCAGTCAATAATAAAACAAGAGAATCAGATGTTATCTATTTGTCTCAAAAGTCTTCAAGAGCTCATGCTAAGCCAGTAGCACATTTCTACAAGACGTGTTGCTGGTTGAGACATTTTACATGAACTTCTACCAACTCTAGCATAAATTTTGCTCTGCTCCCTGAGACTGCACTATGAAAAATAAGATGGCTAGAGATTTATTTATAGTGTCACATCCAATTTGGAATTGATCAAGAAGCAATGGCCCTGTCAGGACTGCATGCTGAACTACTGAACTGATGAAGACCATTTATTTTTCCTAATTCCTTCAGCTGCTGATAATTTGTATACACAGATCTATTTGGTTCTGTTTGGATTTGGTGTAGGGAAGGCTGCGCTCCAGGACGGCTTTGATGAATGGAGACCAGAGATCTCTGGAGGCTGCTCTTAGAATATAGGGTTTATTAGGGATGGTGAAAGGTCTTGCTTAGAGCTGCCAGATGCAGCACGTGGCAAGGCCTGAGGGAGTGGGGCAGGGGAGAGACAAGGGGTAGAGAAGATGCTCTAGGAGAGGGTGGAAGACCCAAGAGAGCGGGGATTCCAAGAGGAGGGAGTTCCAAGAGAGGGGAAGATCCAAGAGGGCCCCTCAGAGACCCCTTATCAGGGGGCTTCAAGGTGGGCTGGAACAAGACTTGGGCCAATGGGGTCACAGACACCTGATGCTTCAGGGGAGGGTTACAGGTGTGGGGTGAACCATACATTCTGGGGGGTGAGATGGAACAGTCCATTTGACTTTTGGACCTATCTGTAGCTAAGGGTATTGTCCAGCCAGTAGGGGGGATTGTTTTCATCCTGGCTGTACTATTGTGAATCTTTTGCCAGGCAGTTACATTTATCTACCCTTTCCAACAATTTGGTAGGCTGTTTTTTGTGGGGTGTTACATTTAATGGCTAGAGTAATTTTTTTTATGAGTCCAACAGTCTCCCATCTCACAGAAAAAGAGCACATTCACACTGTCAAAAGAGTAGATAATTATTTACCTGGTATTACTCTGCTGTGTATAATGGTTCAAGGACATTGAGCAGGACAAGGCTGACAGAATATATACGTTGTCACTGAGTTCTGACTCATCCTCTATCCGTCTAGAGGCTGACAGCTACCAAGTATGCAGAGAGAACTGGAGACAGGGAAGCATGCAGGAATAAGGAACACCAATGCCAGGACTTCAGCAAAAGGGCTAACAAACATGCCCTGCTCCTGCTGATGCTGGCTGTGAGCCAGCCTCACTGCTCCTGCAGGGTCCCTCAGTTGATGCCATCACAAACAGGAGAACACTGCAAGCAGCAGAACACTTCACATGCTTATCAGCTGGCCAGGACCATTTCCAAGATGCTACAAGCACTCAAAGCAAGTCTGCATGCCTCAAATACAGGTTTCATTTGTGTAAGTTTGAGAGTCGCATATGATAAAGAAAGGCACAAGGACACACTGCCAGCCAAACCCTGCTCCCACAAGCATTAACATATTTGCTAAACCAAACTTTGAATTATTTTCAGACATATTTAAGTTTGTTTCAGACCAAGAGTCCATTTTTACTATCTGAAAATTTTTGGACTATAGGGTTTTTAAGCTCATACTCTTGCTGAGAGTTGTCTGCACGTGTCTGCTAAGAAATTCCAGCTTTTCTCTCAAAAACATTCCAGTTGAAGAGAGAATTTAAATAAGCAGACCTTTTCATTCCCATTGTGGGAGGGTGAGAAGGATTTGGGAATTAAAGAGTGAAATTGAGTCTGGGAAGAATAAAGACAGGGAGGTAGAGGATGTTTTTCTTTTTCCTTCTTGTTTCACTCAGTCCTATACTAATTGTAAGTTTAAAAAAAGTCCCCTCAATCAAGTCTGTTTTGCCCACAGTTCAAACTGGCAAGTGATATCCCTACTCCTATTTCAACCCATGAGCCTTCAGTCTTATTTTTCTCCCTGTCTAATTGAGAGTGAGGGCGTAGTTGGGTGAGTATTCGGCAGCTACCAAAGTCAACCCACCACAGGGGCTGAACAGCAAATTGTTATCAGAGTCAAAGACAATATTAACTGCAAGAAGGCACACTTACAGCAATTTATGCAGAAAAATCTTCCCTTTAGCTCAGAGAAGAAGTCCAATAAGACAGCAAACTACTTCACCTGGCCATAAAATAATTCTAGCTCAACTCCTGAGGACAAACTGTTAGAGTTGTTTCTATTACTTTAAAAAAAAACAATAGAAGACACACCAAAAAAACCCAAACAAACCACCAAATGCATTAAAAAAAAAAAACAGAGAAGCAAGGTGAATGCTCTATATTCTATAAAGTCTTTTATAGTATTGCTCACTATAACTCAAACCATTTGATTCTAATAATGAGTTAAATAGCATTGTTTTCTGATATTAATCCATTGTGAAATAAAACAGCTTGGAGAGTTAACATCTTGCATTATCAGGAATACTTTGGTTCCTCTTTCAGATACAAACCTAAAAAAAATTTCATTAAAATAAGCGATTTTCACCCCCTTAGTGACAGGCAGATAAATTACTTAAACCAAAAAGCACCTCCAACAGAAGGCTGGTACTGTGCACTGAAGTGGGAATAACTGACAGTTTGATTATTTTCAAGAATATACCACAATTATATTAGAGGCAGGAATGAAACTGCATCAAAATAAATGACAACAAGCAGCATACTGTGATTGGTTTAAATCAGATCAAAAACTGAAAGGATAAAATATTTGCTTCCATTTAACTGTACAGCACACTTACTGCTTGCTTAATATAGCAAAGTACAGCATCAGTACACCATCATTTGATACTAAAGTTCACCAACTAAATTTTCTCTCACTTTTAATAATGAGAAATGAGCCTTAACATTGTGGGAGACTCTACCTGCATTCAAGACTACTAAACAAAAGGTTGAGGCATGTTCCCACAGGAAAGTTATCTGTGTAACCCACACTTGGAACTTTTTTCCGAGCTACTGCAGTAACTGCTTGCAGATAAGATAAGAAATGCTTGCATGAGATTTTATGGCAACAGATATGGAAATGATGGCAAGACATCAGGTGACAGAGTTTTATGGCTTTCTTGTACACAAGGCTAAGAATCCCAGTATATTATCCTTCCATCTCAAATTGTCATCAGCAAGCTACAGCTTACAACTTATTCACTGAAAGGAAAACCACAACAAGAATTAGTAACAAACTGTTTGGTAAAAAAAAATACAATGCAAAACCTACATTACAGAAAATCAGAAAAACAAACTGGATGCTATTTAGTAATAGATTAGCATTCAAATATTCAATTCCAAGTTTACAATTATTTGCAGCAACTAAACAGATCATATCAATTTGCTTTCTTCATTAAATGTGGAGAAATGGCAACTAACATTTTAGAATGGGGTGTGCCTGAAAAAATTGGCAAAAGAATCTGTATAAGGACTTTACGAGGGAAGAAAGTAGCTTTAGAGGGGATCTACTATTCTGCTTTCAGAAAGTAACACCTTTACTATCTCTTTGCTACCTTAATAGCAGCCGTGGAAATGTTTTCCTTGTATATAAGGCAACTCCGGTCACACAAGCCAAGTAAATATTGATTTTACTATATCTGAGCTAGGAGCAGAAGTAAATTTCAACAGTCTGCGCAGAATGTTTTACGAATTGCTTTAAAAATATTTTGCATTACAAGGTATTAAACCAGCTAAGAACCTTTTAAAATAATCTGAAGCTTAAAATGATTGAGCTGTACAATTTTATCAGGGTAAAAAGTATAGCTGAGAGAAAGAGAAACAGTATTAAAGGCTACATATCAGCAGGTCATGAAGCCAAGCAGGATGCTTTCTTTCAATCCAGGGCAAGCAGTCCTGAGGTCGTGATGTTGGGGGACAGCTCAGGGCAACCTCGAAAAGCACTGGGCTAGGACCAGTCACCAGCACAAGAGAGAATGGGCAGGGATAGGACCTATGCACTCCAAGTTGGCATATCATATCACAGGCCTTAATTTGGAGTTAATCAGACCCAGGACAGTTAACCCTGAGCAACACTACCTCAATAAAGAGGAGATATGTCATAACCACAGTACAAAATCCACACTGTAGTGAAATTCAGCAAGGCAGATACAACCACTCTGCTTCCATCTGCACAAAGGATCCGGAATGCTCTGTTGACTGTCAATTATTAGCGAGGGCTGCCAGTGCACATTTTGATTCGGGCAGACACAAGGACAAAGCTGTTGACTGTCACAAGAGAACTCGGACAGCACATTTCCCGATTTCTGAGAGAACCCTCGAACCATTTGCTGCTTTTCTGAACGCTTCAGCAGAAATTCATCCCGCCCGTAACAAGTGTCAGAGCGAAGGCATCTCCTTGCCCTGCAGCACAAGCCCGGGTTTCAGCCGCGGGAAGGCTCAGCCAGGGAATTACCGCAATTCGCTTTCTCAGCTGCTCGCTTAGCGAAGATCAGGGCGCGCTCCACCCAGACGCCAGACAAATGAGGTCACATAGCTGACCGCACTGCTGCCAATTCCTGCCCTATTCATCAGGGACGAGGGCAGGAAGCAGATGGAGCCCTCGAGTTAAGGGTCGCAGCATTTCACTGAGAACATTAAAGTGAACCAGCGGCAGGCAGCTCACGGTCCGGGAACGCGGTTTCTCCGCACGGCAGAGCCGAGTCACGGGCACCGCTCTGTCCCACGCCCTGCACAGGGACACGGGCTGCGGCCACCAGCCAAACACTCCCCCCCGACAGCTGCAAAAAGGGACTCTACTACAGCACAACAGAAAATATCTTCCACTTTTTCAGTACCTATGCGCATTTAAGAGTTTAATATACATAAGAAGAGGTTTTTTTTAAGTCCTTCAGATCTTGAAAATAAGATCACTTGAAGACCCAAAAGGCAACGTGATGTAATTACTGTGTAAACCTGTTGCTATTTACAACCATGCTGTATTTCACAACACGTACTTCACCTGCTGCCAAAAAGGAAATATATAATTTTCAAGTGTTTAAAAGCTAGAGTTGTTTGAAATCGAACAGATTTGAAGTCCAACACAGTTCTACTAAACAACTAACAAGATCAGAGTTTACAGTAATATGAACAACACCATAAATATTAGTTTGACTATTGTAACAGCTTGTGTGTGGTCTCAATTTCAACCTGCTATCAGCACATATATCTTGTGGGAACACAAACACCTTCCCACCTGAAAGTAAGCTTATTGTTTATAGCTAGTGCTTCTGAGATTTCCAGAGACAGAAATGGTAACAGAAGTTAAATGCAGCTTTAGAAGATATGCTCTCAAACTATATATCTGTTTGCAAAATATCTCAGTCAAGTCATTGCCAATGCCTTCTACTGCTATTGAAAATTAACACTCATTTCAATCACTGGGACGGTGACTGCACAATTAATTCACACAACAAAATGTAAATTGATCTCTTGCTTCTGTTGACAAAGGTATGAATAAAATAACAAAACAATATCTAGTCACATAATGCTAAGATGCTAACATAGATTATTCAATTACTGCAGAGTGCTTTACTGGCTTCAGGAGTTGACATTTTACAGAAAAAATTCTACAAGGCAACCCCTTTCAGAAAATCTCATAGAACCAGCATCTTTTTCTGCCTCTGTAATACTGGTTAAGTAGCCTTCCCTCCAATGACAGGGTGATTTCCATCTGGGTAATTAGGCAATTGAGGCGAAAAAAAACATTTTATTAAATAATCACATCAAATAGTGCCACAACACTAAAGTGTGTATATGTCAACACAAAATAGCCCAATCATTTTCCTGCAACAGTTTCAGAAATTTTACTAGAAGAACATACATTATCTCCCTTAGTATGGAACAGCAATGAAGAAAGCCTTTTTGTTTGAACAGACAAAAAGTACAAGATCCCTTCTTTTATCTGCTCTTAGATAAAGAGTGTGGTAAGATAGGGACAGGCGAAGCAGAAGATTACCGGAATGTCACGGAAAGATAGGCCCCTTCCCCCTCTCTCTCTCCCCTGCTTATCTGCTAACTCCAGGAGTCAGAAAAGAATGTAGCCACACCTGTCCTGGTAAAGTTCCACTACCCACTATCCTCCGAAACCCCAAACCCCCCTCTGACGTAGCAAAGACCCCTAAACCTATTTAAACCCATGAGATAAGATAATAAACGCTTTCGACCGTCCACCAAATTGGTGCCAGCGTGTGTCGTTAGTCCGAGTAGCCCAGGCGAAGCCGGGCTGCCGTGCTGTCTTCTTGTAACCAGGTCGCCGTTGTCTTTTATAAAGGCAACATCTGGTGCCGAAACCCGGGACAAAATTTGCCCGGTGGACGGGTTTCACCTGGACAGAAGCAGCGGCCAGGACGGTGGAACCGTACCCAGGCGTAGGGGAGACGTCCCCGGACCCGCGAGCGTCATGGACAGCGTCGCATGGGTCGTAAGTATGAGGCAATGGAATATCGCGTTTAAGCTCAGGGACTTTTATCTTGCTATAGCAAGGCTGCCTGGGCTTGGAGCAGCCGAATGCTCAGTGGATGCCATGCATCCGGAGATATGGAAACAGTGTACAGCCACGCTAGCCGGGGAGGAAAAATCCTCAGACAGTAGCAAGAGCTTTACGGCACGGAGCAAAGTAAAAGAAACCCCGCGCAAAGCAATAGAAAAACAAAAGACACAGAATGCAGCGCGCACGTGTTTATTAGTCAAACCCGAGCTCGGGGGGGGGCCGAAAGCGCGGACCGTCCCTGAGGAGAGTCCACCCGGGAGCGAAGACCCAGAGGGGCTCAGCGCGGCAGCCCCTTCCCCGGATCGGAGCCCGGCCCGACCCCGCCGGGGAGCGGAGCCCAGCCCAGCACGGAGGACCGTTCCCGCCGGAGCCCGGGGTGGCGCGTTCCGGGCGCCGCGGCCCCGCTTCCGCCGGAGCGCGCTCCGAGCGCCGCGGCCCCACTCCCGCCGGAAATCGGACCCACCCGCGGCTCCGCACCGCTTCCCCGCCGGCGTGCCGAGCGGAGCAGCGCCGAGCCCCGCCGCGGGGGCCCCCCGAGACGCCCCCGCCGCGGAAGACCCCCGGGAAACCCCCGCCGCAAAAAAGCCCCGAAAAGCCGCGGCTTGCCGACACGTCCCGCCGCCGCCGCCGGTCAGAGATCCGCGGTCAAAGGCGCAGCCGCGCGCGAGGCGCTCTTGGCGAGAGCCGGCAGGAGAGACCGGAGTCGCGGGGGCCGCGGCTCGGGGAGAATCCCCGGCCGCGCGGCCACGCGGTCGCTTTGAAAATGGCGCCGAATGCCGCGGAGGGGGGCGGAACCCGGGCGGTCCCGGCGCGAAAACTCGGACACCGCGCGACTTCAGGGGCGCGCGCGCGCAGGAGAAAGGGGCGGAGAGCGGCTCGGGGCACAGAGCCAATCAGCGGCCGCGCCGGGAGCCGCCACCATATAAGGGAAAAACCACCCCCCGCGGGGGGCGCGGCGAGCCGGGGGGGCGGGAGCGGCGCCTCCCCCGCGGGGAGGAGCGAGCCCGGGGCCGAACAAAACAGCGCGGAGCCCCGGAAGTGCCCTGGCATTTGACTTCCGCCGCGGAGCCTGGCAACAACTCTGCTGGCTCCGAAGAGCCGGCGGAAGCTGACCGAAACTCCGAAACAAAAGATACGGAACCAGCACAGTTTAAAACAAACCCGAATAGAGTTCTAAGCCGCACCGAAAAGCGGTCACAATACCCCTTAGAGCTGCGACAAAAAAGAGCATCTCGCCAAAGAATACAAGTCCCAACCCCCGGACACACAAAGAGCGCGCGGGCGGGGGGGGAGCGCGCGGACGAACCCAGCCCCCTCCCACCGCAAGCGGCGCGCGTGCCACAGGGTCAGCAAGAGACGCCCCCGATACGGGACCCCGGGGTAGCCCTGGCTATGAAAGTGAGGAGAAAGCCCCCGGGGATGTAGGGAACGTGCTGCCTCTGTGGCAGTCAGAACCCCCATGTGGTGAGACCATGAGAGCCACTGCTGCACACCACTGCTAACAACCGAACTTGACCCTCAAAACAAAACTAATGAGAAGCTATGAGTTCTGTTTGCAGGGCACGCTTGTGAACCATCCCAGTGACACACACACCCCTGCTCCAGAAAGAGATAACACACCACCAAACTGCCAGACAACACCTGAAAATCCCAGAAAGAGATAACAGACCACCAAACTGCCAGACAACACCTGAAAATCCCACGGTGGTAAGATCCAAACATGCACAGTGTCTTTCTTCATGCAATTTTACTGTTACAAGCTTGTAGCCAAAGAAACAAGCTAGCCCAGACCACTACCCTCATCAGCTATTTAAGTGAGTCGTGCAACAAGTAACAAAGTGCTCAAAAAAGTCACCATAATAAATACCCCATCCTTCGTATTCCATATAGCCAGCCTGTTTAGAAGCTATTTTACTAACCCTGAATGAAACCAAATCAAACCTGACTAACCCATATTAATTTTGCTATAATATTAAACCCCCTTTTTCTACAAAATCATTGCTTTAAATACCCCCTTCAATTACTCCACAACCAGTGTCCCCCACCAGTGCAAGTGAGACACCCCCCACAGAAGACCAATAAGTAAATAGTCCCATCCACATTTGAAATGTAAGTTTGCCAGAAACCCAAAATGAATCCTTATATATTCCTTACCAAGTTTAATAACTCTATCAACTTCTGTGTTCAAGTTCTGATTGTTTCTAAGGTCCTACATCACTCAGACGGAAAAATATACCATCTTCTCGAAGAACCTAACAGACTCCACAAAAGAGAAATCATCACAGGTATAACTATCGCGATGCTGCTCGGCTTGAGAGCAGCTAGCACCGCCACGAGCGTCTCAGCCATCTCAACCCAGCAGCACGGACTCTCCCAGCTGCAAATGACCATCGACGAGGACCTGCAGAGGATCGAGAAATCCATCTCCTATCTAGAGAAGTCAGTCTCTTCACTTTCAGAAGTAGTTTTACAAAATAAGCGAGGACTTAACCTTTTATTTATGCAGCAGAGAAGATTATGTGCAGCTTTGAAGGAGGAATGCTGCTTTTATGCAGATCATACAAGAGTCGTTAAAGACTCCATGGCAGAACTCCGAAACAGACTGGCTCAGAGAAAGAGAGACAGGGAGACCCAGCAGAGCTGGTTTGAATCCTGGTTCAATCAATCACCTTGGCTCACCACTTTAATTTCTGCCCTGGTAGGTCCACTGGCAATACTGCTTTTAGCTATTACCATAGGACCATGCCTGCTGAACAAACTAGTCTCGTTTGTTCAAGTCCGTCTGGAAAGGGCAAACATTCTGTTCGTAGGCCACCAACAAATGCTATAAACCAAAAAACTGCAAACACAGTCAGTAGCTAAAGCCTTCAGCACCTGCCTTAAAAAATCTACCCTGATCTACTAAACCACCCTTTCCTTAACAAGTTACAAGTCTGTACCTCACTCCGATGTCTCTATCTGCAACTACCTCATTTTGTATATAATAAGGAGGGGGGAGATGTGGTAAGATAGGGACAGGCGAAGCGGAAGATTACCGGAATGTCACGGAAAGATAGGCCCCTTCCCCCTCTCTCTCTCCCCTGCTTATCTGCTAACTCCAGGAGTCAGAAAAGAATGTAGCCACACCTGTCCTGGTAAAGTTCCACTACCCACTATCCTCCGAAACCCCAAACCCCCCTCTGACGTAGCAAAGACCCCTAAACCTATTTAAACCCATGAGATAAGATAATAAACGCTTTCGACCGTCCACCAAATTGGTGCCAGCGTGTGTCGTTAGTCCGAGTAGCCCGGGCGAAGCCGGGCTGCCGTGCTGTCTTCTTGTAACCAGGTCGCCGTTGTCTTTTATAAAGGCAACAAAAGAGTAAGCTTTGGTTCCAGTAGCCTACCAGTGCTACCACACTCCCAGTGCCTGTCACCAGCTTGAGAGTTTAAGAGGTTATTAAGAGAGATTAGACTGTTAAAAAGACGGGCACCAGATGAGCTAAGTTATTTTTGTATGTTTTAGACCATAAATCAATCTTTGACAAAACTTAGTTGTGCTGTCCAGGCTTCAGAGAACAGAAGTTAGTCTTATCCACTTTGGTTTCACCCAAACTAATTCCTTTACGATTGGATACTTTATCAGGTATGAGCTTCAATCTCCTTTCCTCCAGTCCCTGCCAATTCCCAGAGCAAGCACACAACCGAAAAAGTCAAAGCCACACCTCTGCTGACTGAAAAGTGTCCCTTTTTTTTGTATTCTAGATTTCTGTGAAAAGCAAAGGACATGAAGAAACAATTACATACACACCCCTTCCAACCTCTCCACCCCTTTTTTCCCTGAGTATTTCCAGTACTGCATCATTAAAAATCCTGTCCTCTCAGAAATGGCCTCTCCACCATAGTGCACACACACACCCCCACGATTTATTTTATCTTCAGGTTTTTTCCTCATTTTCCTTTCCACACCTCTTACCATCTAGCTTTTTTCAGAGTTTTTCCCTCCTTTGTGCATTTCCAACACACTAAGAAGTGTCCAAAGCCACAACTCTCACAGTGTCCAAATATAGAGTTTTAAAAAAAGTGAGATGACAATAAATGTGGGACTATGACTCTCTTGGAAAGCAAATCTACAGTGCTACACCTTACAAACAGTTACAAAGATTATAATTGAACAAATTTCCTGAAAAAAATCCTGCTGCTTGATTAAGAAAAATTATAACTGCAATTTACCAGCCATGATCTATGTTCTTTTAAAAGAAGTGAGGGCTCAGCTCAGATTTAAACAGGTTTTAGAAACAATCAATAAACACTGTGCACAATCATATAAAGCACCTGAGAAATCAGGTAGCTGCTGTCACCTGGGAGGTTCACATCTTAGCCTAGCCACGTGGAGCAAGTACCAGAGAAATCATCCATAGACACACAGACATTACCAAATATTAAGTGTGTGCACTTACATGTTAGAAAGATGTGAAGGATTGAGATATAAAACCGCAGAGAGATTGACCCTCCTATTATCCCACAGATGAACATTTCAGAGGTTTCACAACTGCAGTGCTCATCAGTTAACTACAAGGCTGGTTATAACTCCTGTCCAAGTTTACACTCTTCTAAAAATACAACAAAAAAAAAGAAGAAAGAAAAAAACCCCAAGAAATAGTCCAAAAAAACTTACACCAGTACACGCAAAGCCAGAACAAACAACTTCCATGAACAGCAGCTGAGGTTAAAAACCAAGCAGATTGATTTTCTCCTACTGCTAACCTTCCAAGAGTGATCAACTGCAGATGTCTCACATTTGAGGGCTGAATACGTGCAGATTTTGAAGAACACTATATCTCTCTAACCTATAATTTACTCAGCTCTCCGGAGTCAGTCAAAAGCAACTCTGCTCACATTACTGAGCTTTCTTAACATTTTTGTCAGTTTCTTAAGGAAGTTTGGACTGAGCTACAAAGGAAAAGTTTCTGCTCTCAGCTAAACTGGCATATATCCAAATCCACCTCATTGTTCTAGAAGCAAACATATGTGAAATCAGAGTCCCAGCCCATCATTTTAGTCTAAATTTAGCCATTACATTGATACATCTTCAGAGGATTTTAGTTTCTCTTTCTAAAAACCCAGCTTCAGACTCCAGCTTTCTAAAAATATCCACATCAAAAGTCAAGTGGACCAAATTCTTTATTGATCAACAGGTTCTGCTTTCTCAAAGTTCTGACACCAATTCACAAAATAAACAGTTCCTATCTGTCAATTACTGTCCCTACATAGCATATTCACAGGTACTACAAAGAATCAAATTGTCTTTTCCCTGCCAATCTGTGTTACTTGGCCCCAGTCAAAAAACAGATAAGACAACCCATGAAATTTCAATCAGAATAGGTATGAAAGATGCTAAAACGAGGAGGAAAGAATAATATCCCAAATTTATTCTTTTCCAAAGCATCCCTCCACAAAACATTCTTTCCAAATTACAGGAAATATGGCTCTCTTAAGATACCACCGAAATGAGGAGAAAAATTTGTGGGGTGTCAAGGAGCTGCTCTAAGTTTATACATTCAGAAGTACCAGAAGGCACACTAGGCAGAACTTTAAAGAATCAAAACAAGTAAATGCTGAAGTCACCAAAATTTAATGCATAGTTTAAGAAAATTAGGGACATTAGGACTTTCAAGCAGACAGAATGACGCTAAAATTTCTGCCATGAACAAGTTACTGTTGTAGGTGAAAGGGAAGCCCACAACACAAGCATTACCAAGAGGATCTTGTGTCTGCAGGTGTGACGCAGCCAGAGCTCACACAACGCTTTCAATGGAGCAGCGCCACAGAAAATAGCCTTTCCCCACTCGGTTTCCTGCCATGCCTTCCACAACCTGCTCTGTTAGAGTAAATAAACTTTTGCAAAGTTAAGAAAAGCAGCTCTCATCAGATGTAGAAGATAAAAACAGACCCACATGCCTGGATCTTTTCATCTACCACAGCTTTCAGAACATAGGGAAGCACTCACCCAGCGGAGCATAACAGGTCTGCCGGTCAGTATGCCGAGGTGCAGCAACCTTGTACTTTTTCCATACAACTCTTTTGGCTGTTTGAATGCTCATGATCAAGCTCAGTTTTTGAATAACAGGAAAGTGAAGATGCAGAGGAAGTACACGCTAGTACCCACGCAAGAACTGCATGCCGGGATTCAAGGGGGAGGGAAGCACTGGTTTTCCTCTCAGGGTTTGACACATTCAGCCATACAGTGACTGACAAAACCAGTCAGGAAATAAACCTTTAAAAAGGCTGCATGTTAGCAAGTCACAGACTTAAAGCTACTTGAGATTTGTTTTCTCTTTAAAATCAGATAAATATGCTGCTTTGCTACTCCTTATGAAAATAGGAGGACACCAGCTTTCAGAGAACGGGCAAGTTAAATTCTACAAACTGAAAATAGGAAAGCTGATGGCAATTTTCCTTTTCTGTTCAAATCAAACTCTGGTCAAACACCATACTCATTTTAAATATCCTAAATATTTTTAGCATTCATTCTGTAAAAAGTTTGCAGTATCATTATAACACCTTTTTCACACATTCAACAGAACATAAAACCAGAACAACCCTTCAAAGTAAGCATCCACATCTTTTAATGGCCTTTCAAAAAAGCACAAGAAAATTTAAACATAAGATTATAGCACATAAAGGAAGTTGTACAAGTAGAAAATTACAAACTCTTATTAGGCATGCCCTCTCCACTGTGCAGTAATTCCAAACAAGACAGAGCAAGGAACAGTAAAGCAAAAAGTTGGTAATGCAGGGCTATGATAAGATCTGAGTTATTTTCAAGTGGGTCTTTAAATTGTGCTTACCACCAGTACAAAAAGCAAATTGAATCCCTCTGTCTTCAAAAGCCTCTTGCCAGCTCTATAACCAAATTAAGAAGAATCCAAATGTTGTAGTTATGCAAGACACTCCATATCCCACACTTTTGGATTCTGAACTGTACAGAATTCCAAAAGTCACAACAAAGTAATGCAAGAAGAGATTAACTAGAACATGCAAGTACAGGCACTATAACCAGAGAAGAGAGTTCTAAACCACAGAATTGGTTTCAAAACCAGAAAGATAGAGGCTGTTTGATTTGTCTGCCTGTCTCACTGTATCATGCTATAAGACAAATGTTTTTGATACAGCTCTCCTCTCTTCATTGATATACAGCCAGGACAGTTTACTGTATTACACCCCAGATACTATTCAGAGAAGGGAAGGAGGGAGAAATCAAGATTAGATCTTTCTTTAAATTTTTGTGGGCCAGAAGTTGGTCTTACTTAAATTTGTGGGTTGGATGTTTTTTCCCCAAATTCAAGAATTCCTCAAAGTTGAAGGCTGAAAGGCTTCACACAAAAGGAGTTTTGTTTCCATGAATAAAGACAACCATACATTCAGGGGGCTAAATCAGACATTTGTAGCCAAACATTTCTGTGAACCATGCTAACAAGACCAAAGTGGAAAGGCAATAAAAGTTTTAAAGTTAGGATTTCTATTTTAGAAACAAACAAGTATGTATTTTGTAAATACAAATACAAACCTTACTGTGCACCAAGCACTTCCCAAGCATAAAACAAAAGGATGCTGCCATCTCCACCAAGTAAACGATGAGAATTAGCAAACAGACCTGCACGTATACCAGAAGTCTGGCACGTATACCAGAAGTCTTACCAACAGCACCACATGTTCCTTTTTTCAAGTTTTGACGAGAGTGGTCTGAATTCCCCAAGAACACTCGCTTGTATAACCAATACCTTACCTCACCTTAGTCCCTGCTGCTCCAAGGCCCACCCACACTTGGCAAGACTGAAGAATAAGCACAAGTTTCACGAGTCAGCTAGTCTGTGACAACATTTCTGGGTTTACCACTTCTCAAATGAGGAAGTGATTGCAGTCAGTGAGAGCAGTTAGAGAAGCACCACTCTGACTCCACCGGTCCCTTGAACTTCATTCAGTGTGAAGGTATTAGCAAAGCTGAGTAAATCATTCATGTGCCAGAGCTTCCAGAGAAGCTCAGCCCTCAAGCTCTGCCTACCATCAGCAGCTGTGCCATGAACATCAGAGAAAACACTTATCTAACAGCAGGTTTTACCTCAAAAATCCAACATTTCAACAAAAATATACACTGAGAATATTTATTAACTTATGGCGGAGGAGGGGGAGGTTGGGGGTTGTTACACTATGTTTAAATTAAAAAACCAAACATCTCTTGCCTAAACGGAAATAGAATTACTAGCATTAAATAGTTTCATATCGGAACCCATGTGCAAATAAGTTACCTTTAGGATGGCAGGAATATTTTTAAGCTAAATTTTAAAAGTGAAACCATGGTCTCTGTGAATATCTGCAGTATTGGGTGTGAAATCCATACATTAGCTGCCAGAGCAGATAAACAGAAGAGAAATAGAAATTTCTGGTCAAAGTAATCTTTGAAGGCTGCAAAGGAAAACTTTTTAAAAAATATTTTAACCTAACTCCAGAGCTCAATAGTATACTCTCTACCCATAAACTACTTCATTCATTAGGAGGAAGATGGTCTTATTTCTACTACTACTGAATTCAACATTTATTTAGTAGCTCTCTGACTGGAGTACGTGTTCTCTTCTATTCTCTCTGGTGTTGACAGCAGTAATCAAATTTTGTACATGCCACTGGCCCTATTATAGTTCCAGAGCAGCTGGCTGGTTGCCTAGGCTTCTTATCATGTATGATAGAAAAGACCAGCTGAAACTACTGTGGGAAGACAGAAGTAGAGGGAAGCCTAACTAGAAGCCTAATAATTAGAAATCATGTCTTTTTATAGTTGCCCATATATTACAAAGCATAAAGAACAAGGCTACACTCAACGCACGACAAGCTTGCTATAATAGTTTTCAGAAGGACTGGAACTCAGATGACAATTCAGCCCTTGTTGAAGAGTAGGTCTAAATTCCACACTTTATCTGTGAAACACGACTTAACTATATCTTAGTTCACAGACCAGGGAATGGGAAAGCAAAAAACCACCTAGAGCTGGGGGGAAAAGGGAAAAAAAAGGGGGAAAACTCAGATAACTGTACTCATTCATTTAAAAGTGAGCTCATAAATACTTAAGATCACTTTTCTATCACAGCCCCAGCATATACACAGTCAGCACAGGGTTCAGAGTAAAATTAAAGGTCACAGAGGCAAACAACAATGGGACCAGAGGGCAACATCCTTTAATTCTAAAACTCCCCTGTATGCAAGACAATCTATAATGAAATTGGTTTCCATTTCTTCTTTGCCTTCTGGGAGCCTTCCAAGAGCTTTGAATGCCTTGACTCTAAGAAGAGGAAACTGGCTTCTTTTTCACAGCCCGTCTCCTTCCAGCTGTGTTCCAAGTAGGCCTTGAGTAGCCGTGCTCTGAACTTCCACTTTTCCAAACTAGTCTATAGAAAAAGGCTTGGGTTCATGGCAGAGGAAAAAACAAATCTAAGGGACTTCTTATGGGAGCGGAACAAGGAGGTACAGAGCTCCTCCTTCACCTTCCTTCTCCAAGGTGAGAGCCAAGCAAGCCAAGAGTTTTCCTAGAGGGGAAGCTCAGCCTTTCTCAAGGTTCCTGTGTTACCTGTCTAGTCCTACCCTTTAAAATACTGCTATAATGAGCATCTGGTTAAGAACTTCTCATGCTCTGGGATTATCACCCCATAATTTTGTTCAGGATGTTTTATTTCACCACAACAACCCGACAACTTTTTTAGCTGGCCTGCCACACAATTTGAATTAGCAGGCCACACAATACTTGTTTCAGCAAGCAAACAAGAGCTTCAAAGGAGATGCTAAGAAAGATGGTGGAGGGGCAACAGAAACTTAAACAGAAAGTAATGTTTCAAATGCTCGTTGCATTTTGATGGAAACTAGTTATTAGTTTATTCCCTACTTCCAGGAAACCCACAACACCAGCAAATTCAAAAGGAGAACAACAAGTTTTTAGCATTTCTATTGAAACCCTGTTTCAGACAGCCAGGTTCATGTCAGCATAAAGCTTTCTACTGAAAAGAACATTATCAATACAGTAGATGCCCTCATTACTGTGGAAGAGGAACAGAGTGTGTGGCAGCTAGTGGAGCACTGCAGTACAGATAACACACAGAGATATTCTCTCAGTGCTCTCACAGGCAGCTCCAACACAAACCTTCCCAGCACACAGCGCTTCAGGCACTTGACACATGGGTCTCGTAAAACTGCATGTCTGTGGCTGCCACAAATAACTGACTCATCCTGCAGAAGAAATAATAGTAGCAACTGTACATAAATTGTAATGCCTTTCAAGAATCACCATAATTTTGGTCTTTTTGATGTTCTTCTTACAGTTTCTGTTTTCCTTTTGTAAAAGGAAATATTTTGAAAGTAAATACTGGGGAAATCTATGGAGGACATTAATCTTTGGAAAGTGTTGCTTACATTATGATCACACCTGTAAAACCCAGCCACATCCAAACAGTACCTGCTTTTTGCAAATCATCCCAGGCCACCTGTTTACAGCAACTCACAGGACTGACTGGAGGTCCACAGGAAAAGCAGGAGCCTTCTGCAGTTTGCTTGTCATTTAAAATGCTGAGCACATCTTCCAAAGCAAGGTTCCTGCCCATTCACAGGCACCTTTATAAAACAAATCCCAATGAACCTATGACAGATGCACTGCTCAACATTTGTGTGCTCATATGCTGGGATGTAACATGCATTTCAGCTGAAGCCCAGGCACTGAGCCTTGAGTGACAGCATGCAAGTCCAAGCACAGGAGAGGGGCCATCACCTGATCTGCCCCAGCTCCACCAACAAGCAATCCTGGTGGTTCAGAGTTTTCAAAACTACTTGCCCTGCTGTGGTGGAACAGACTGGGTTCAAGCCAGTGGCCAAGCAGCTGAAAGAGCTGCTGGTAAGCAACTCCACCCAGGACAGACAACTGCCCTCAGCATACCCCACGTCACTAGGGACTGCTGCAGAAAAAGGCATGGCTTCCAAAAAAACATCTCATTCCTCTGTCTAGGACAATTCTATGCTAGGACACAATCCAAAGCTTTGGAAGCAATGGTTTAGGCAAGCATACGAATAATTTACTTGTACACTTCCTGCAACTCCTTTTGTAAATGAGTGTTTGTACCTCCAAGAACATAAACATCTCAAAGCTTCCTTGTAAACCCCATAGGTTTTTTCCTCAGAAAGTATCTTCTGATAGATTCTTTTCAAACTCTACTAGCTTTCCCCATCCAGACTCCCTAAGGCTGTGCATTGATGTTTGCCTCCAGCTGGGAAGAGGGGAATGAAAACATATCAGGAAGCCTGGAAGAGGAGCTCTGGAGCAAGCTTGCCCAAGTCTACAGGTCTTCACTCTACCAGCTAGGGCTACAACCACAGCCCTCATCCTAAAAGCTAAAACTCTTATCTTCTATCATGGTGAGGAGAAAGAGGGACATAATCACAGTTAAATATAATCATAGGCACATTTCAAGAGTGGCACACCCTGGCCAATGACCACATTCGCAGTCATCAGGGTTGCACCAACACTGCTGCTCCAAAGATTTGAAAGTTTGGTTTCCCTTTTTTTAATGCCCTGTAACAATGCATGGATGATCAGACAACACCCTCTAAGACACTAACTCTTCAGCTGTACCATTTATAAGAAGCTATTTATCTCCATACCAACACTGAGTGTCACAAGCATACACATAACCAGTCTTGTTAAAATTAGTGATCAATTTCTTCCACCCAGACAGTCTACTTCCCTTCCTGATTGCAACAACGTATTCTATTCATGCTTTCCCACAACAACAAAAAAAAAAAAAAAAAAAAAAAAAAAAAAAAAGAGAGGGAAAGCATTGTGCAGAGCTGCCCTGCTTTCTGCAGGAACTCTTAACAAAGTTCTTTAGACTTCCCAGTCATAATGCTGGGGTGGAAAGTTTTGCTCACCTGTAAAAGAGGGATTGCACAAAGTCTGCATTAGGAGCCCCAAGTTTCACTATTCCTTCCTTGAACAAGAATATTGAAGAGAGCTCCCTAAGTTAAACAGGCTGTCTTTTCCTAGTTCAGAGAGCTAAAAATCAGTAAGAAGGCAGTATTAGAGGCATGCTAAAACTAAGTGTTCCCTGTGGACCTTGGTCAGGTCCAACACAAACATCTCCAGTTAAACACTCTACTCCTCAGAGGACAAACCTTTCTCCTGCCAAGGACCCAAGGCAAGTATCCTTCTTTCTGAAATAGTATTGCTGTTATCAGAGTCAAAAAAAGGAAAAAAAAAATAAGCCACAACTAAAAATCAACCCAAAACACATCTACTCAGCTCAGTGCAGGAAGGCACTTCCTGGGTGTTCAGGACTAAGCACAGTGACACAGCACCCAGTTTAGCACAGCACTTCTGTGTATCAAGGGACTTGGGAAGGAGTGTGGAAAAGAGGCAAAGTATGTGGCACAACTGAACTGTTACCTAAAGGAAGAATAGACCCACACAACTAAGCACCAAAAAGCCTCAAGCCTCTCTGACAGTAATGCTAAACACACACTCATAAGCAGAGATCCAACAGCAGTGAAAATGATAGTGCATTTTATTTGGGACAGAATGTGCACCTATTTATCTCAAGCCAGCTGCCCAGGTTCCCAAGCAAAGACTGGGAAGCAGCCCAGTCTGAAAAGGCTGAGCAATAGCTGGGTTAATAGGCACCTCACTCAGCTGCACACTAGCAAAGGAAAGCTCACACAAGCCATGATCAGCAGAGATGATGGCAAAAAGAGGGCTAGGCAGTGGCAAGCAGCTGAGGGGCAGCAACTGATTCAGATTTGCAAGCCAGCAAATATTGCATGTTTACACCCTCACTAGCTTTCAAGAAATTTTCAGCAAGCTTTCTGTGCGAATACTTTGCAGGCTTCTGCCAGGTCAAATGGAAAACACTGGGCTCAGTTATTTAAGCTCAAGTGTGCGGAGGAGTAATTACCAAAGCTCCACTGGACAGAAGGATTGCATTCTTTTCTTCTTCAAATGCCACCACCCACTATGATATGATAATAAAACTCTCAGAAACCTTGTAAGCAAATCCAGCAAACACTGTGCAGAAGCTAGCCTGCAATCACATGGTACCCATCTCAAAAACTCCATCTGTGCCACTCAAAATACTGTGGCACAATGAACAGCTCTGCTACTTGCTGCTACCATCATCATGGCATGATGCCACCACCATCATATTGGCATCACCATAACCAAGGATTTAAAGCCTAAATCATGTGAAGGCTGACATAGAGGCCACACATACAGTATATTCTAAAAAGTCTTTCTGTGCAAGATTGACAAGCAAATCATACACATTCCTAAGCCAGACAAATGAAGCCCAAAAACACAACTGCTCCTTCACAATTATTGTGATGCAACAGATGCACCACAGCATTCTCACATAAATATTTAATGTCAACAATATACACTAGCTGATTATAAAACCATTTCAAATTTTAAAAGGGTTAAAAACAGATACACACGCTATAGTAATTACATTATTGGTCACCTTACTGAAGCATCACACCTCGTACTTGATGTGTGAGCAGACACAGTCTCATCCATGATCTGAAGAGCAGCTTTTCAGCTATAAATTTCACACTCCCTCTTTATACTACTGATTATGAAGCCATCTGACATTGCCAGCAACAACCTTACAACCAGCTCAATAAAATTTCACATTACTTTAACAAAAATATTTTAAGACTGAAGCCTTTAATAATTACCTTTATTTCTCTTTGAATTTAAGTGTTTAAATAAACAATCACTGTTTTCATGTGTTTCAAAAATACGTCTATCATGGCTATACTCACAATGAGAATGTATGTAATATAAGCACCTTTGAAGAGAAGTTTTTACACCAAAGTGGGCAGATTAAGATTCTGAGACACCATGCACCATCCTGTGTGTTCAAGACCCTCACTCCATTTAGCAGACGAGCTTTTATGATGCCCCAGTCTCCCTAGCACAGGAAACCAAGTTCTTCAAATGGCACACATTTACCAGTTTGCTCCTTATGTTGTCTTGTCTTTCCTACTACCCTACTTGCTTTTGTTGCTGCTACCACAAACAGAACTGGTTTTATGACAGGGTTATTTTCTTACTAGTTTAACTTCTCCTGCACGAGCAGCAACAAGTTGCTACTGAATAGCAAGCCTTGTTTCTCTCTGCAGGCCTGCAAACACATCCATGCTAAACCCACTTCAACTTTACAAAGTTAACATTGAAGCAAGTTGCATTAAACTTGTTCACAGGTCTCCTTAAAAAAAATCATTGTAGGTTGGTAAAACTCCAATATAAATAAAGGATAGACAACAAAACACAGACAAGTTGTCATTCACTCAAACAGGAGTGTGCAAGTGTCTGTTACTCTGCCTTCAACTTGCCCTAGATCTGAGCCCTAGGTCTATATTCAACCAAACATTATAATGCCTTCATTACCAATAATTTACTATCTAACTGTAGTATTCTCACAGTTAATACTGTCACACTTTTCTATTTATGTGCAGTTCCCTTACTTTAATTGGACTGGTTTAAGACAGTTGCATGAACAAAGCATTATAAAACTCCACTGCTACCTGGTTTTCATTTATGGTTTTACTTTGTAGCATAACCACAGCATTGATACTGTTTGTTTTCTTGTAGGTGACTGTTTAATTTTAAATCACAGCATTCTGACACATTCTCCTCTCTATAACAAAGTTTGGCACAAGTCTTTCAGGTCAGCCACAGAAAAAAGATAAGCCCCTATTACCTAGCTTCATAAATAGCATTTGAAAGAGGGGATTCACCTAATAAAGATCTTCACAGCTTACACTGTGAGATAGGCAAGGCAGTTTAGGATATGGGTGCCAAGGTGCAGAAACAGAACTTCATACAAGTGCAATTAAAATGTTTGTGAAGCTGATTATAAACAACCTGCTACAATCTACCTTTCTGGGAACTTGTGTTACCAAGTGCATGTGAGACTCTGGGACACTGAAAAGTAGCTCTAGTGTAAATGCAGCGATATGACCAAAAAGTGTCAAGAAGCTGCTTTACACAGGGGTTTTCAGAAATTTACCTTTACACTCAACTTCCCCAGCCCTGCAGTTTTCCACCACCTATCTTTCTCCTCACTTGCCTCCAAATACTAATTACTCTTCCTATAAATGATCAAAACCCCACTACTGTTAAGAAAAAAGACAATCACCTCTCAAAGCATATCACAGGACAGTTCATTTAGTCTTCTCATTCCCACATGACCATCAGGTGGTGTTACAATAACAATTGTGTACCTACCATTCCACCATAATTGCCTTTATCTTCTTTCCCTTGTTCTACCCCGATCTACACAGATGTTCATCAATCTTATTACCCTCTGTCAGGATGGTCAAAATCAATGAGGCAGGCCAGTTCATTGCATTCTATCCAGTACAGCTCCAGTGAAGTGAGTATAAATCCCTACCAACACTACATAGAAAACATGTACCATGGGAACAGCTGGAGCGCCTCTCAGTTCCTATTATAACCATTCATTCAGCTCCCCACACACCATACAGCCCGTCCTGGCCAAGAACACCAAGAGGACTCCTATGACATAGCTAGTTTGCCATTTATTTCACTGCTTCCAAAAGCCAGTCTCACCAACAACCTATTTCCCAAATAAAACCAGGAAGTCTGCTGGGAAGCCATGCCAGGGCAGCAGTGATGACGGGGGGGGGGGGGGGGGGGGGGGGGGAAATTGCTCGTGCTTCATTTCTTAGCCACAGAATCTGGCCACAACCAATTCTACAGTTTGCCTGATCCTCAAAACCCAGGAATGGATTACAGACACAGTGAGCAGATCAAAGAGCTGTTTTGGTAAGTTTTCCCCTCCCCTAAACCCCCATCTTCTGTAACAAAACAGAAGAGCCATGAGATTTGTTATGATTTGGAAGCATAAGCATAAGCTCAGGTTCTGCAGCTGCTGGGGAGCAAGAAGGTTCAAGCAGCAGCAGCAATCCCAAAACAGTGCAGCACTTGGGAAGTAGAAATAGAGAAGATGAATGATTTTAACCGAGCCCATAGGTTAAAGAAATTATACAGGGCTCCTGAAGACATGCAAAATTTCACAGCTTCAGCCTAGCTTTTCTCTGAAGATAAAATGGTCAAACTTTATAATTAAGTTTCATGGCTAATACTACTATGAAATGAAAATTTCCTTCGTTATCTGTGAAAAAATTTGACATAGATTACATTCCACACTAAAGAGTGCTGTACCAGCATAGAAAAATAAAAAAAAGTCACCACAAATCAGCATAATGTTAGAAAGGCTTGGTAAGCATTGCAAGTACAAAACAGCATTCTCATCTACCAGAACTTCACAGATATGCAGCAGAAGTGTTTCAGCACTGTCAACCTGAACCTAAGTTGCCAAAATTATTTTGGAATAAGCCACATGGCTTTTAACATAACCTAGGTTCAAAAACAGGCATTGCCAAGATCCACTTACTCAAATAATCTTTTAGAGGCACCACTGTAGCCCCCAAGTGCCTTCCAGCTAAGCACTGCAGAGAGTTTAGCCCTCTATAAACAGTCTCTCCTCCTTTTCTGGCACTGTAAAATGCAAAAAGTAGCAAATGACACCTGGCATGGCAAAGACAGATCACTACACGTATAGAATCTGCTAAATTGGAAGGGACACATCAGGATCACCAAGTCCAGCTCCCAGCCCTGCCCAGCACACCCTAAGAATCACACCATATGATATATTCCCCTTGTGTCTAGATGCAAAATTCAATATGAAAGTGGAAACTAAGCAGACTAGAACCATCTGTCTCATGTTCGCATTAACAAGTTATTGCCAGACCTTTGACTGTGATTTATAAACAATTCATGCAGGAAATGGAACAAAAAAAAAATCCACACTATTATCTCTAAAAAGCTAAAAAGTCTAAAAATCTGGGCACATGGTGGTGAAATACCAAGACAGTATAAAGCCACAAGGAAACTATATACGTGATACTTAAAGGCTGAGTTTTCACTTCCACAAAGCCAAGGTCACAGGAACAAGCCCAGTGCAGTCACCAGCATAGAACTACAGAAGCCTCCCCAGCTGGGTGGGGATCTCTTGCTGAGAGTAAAACTAAAATCTTCCAGCAAGTTCACAAAACCACCACTATCCTTCTTCATTCAGTGGAGCTATTCAAGTAGAACTTTCACAGTCACATACACAAGTACACAAAAAAGGAGAGAGAAAGATAGGAAAATATAGCTACAGGCTTCTAAATTCAGACACTGACCAGCAGGACAGCCTTAGCATATCTTGCCAAGTGGGAAAAAAAAAACAAAACAAAACAAAACAAAAAAAAAAAAAAAAAAAAACCAAAAACAAAAACAAAAAAAAACCAAAAAAAAAAACATACCAACTACCAGCAGCGTTGTTAGGAAACAGTGAATCTACCTGCATTTTCAGAGTCTAAATGCCAATATCCAGATACTACATACATAGGAGAAACTGCTAGATGGCAGAAAATGAAGACATCTATGAGAAACCTTGGGAGTCAACTTTACCAAATATGCAGGGTAGCTGAGCTCAACATCCATAAACATGAGAAGTGTTTGAGATTCTCATCAGAGCCAGCCAGGGGGTAGGCTGGGGATGGAAGGGAAACAAAAAAATAGCAATGGATTTTATCACACATTGGCTGAATTCCCCCAGTTTGCCTGAGATGCACTTTTTGTGTATCTACTACACAAAGTCTTGGATCTCATGAAGCAGTAAGCATGTCCCTCTGTCTGCCACATCTGTTCTGATGTCTCTGCCCCGTAAAAACCTTTTGCTGGTTGACTAAAAAGACTTATCTTTAGCTAAGTTATGGCATTTAAAAATTTTGAATATGCAAGAATACATATTGTCCACAAGGCATTCGCTCATCCTAGAGAAAATTATCCCAGTCACAATCTAAAGAACTACCATTCAAAAAATCCAAAGACTTTAAGACACATACATAAATTCTTATACCAAATTCAGATAGCTTTAAAAAAAATTACAAATCACCATGTTTCTAGTAATTGTTATCAGTCAAGGTTTTCAAGAGTTATCTTCTATATCCCCAATGCCCAGGAGCTCCACACACAGTCTGAATGTGACAAGGAAATAAACCCCTCCCTTAAGAGTGGCCCAGTCATACCAGTAATGCACTTGTTGCTAGCTGCTTCCAAGCCACCCCTGTTAGTTGGGGAAAACTCAGGGATGTTCAGTATGGGTTGCAAGAATTCCCACCCCAGCATGTGATGGAAGAAGTACAGATGCACACTTACATATGAACTGAGGATTTACCATACTCCCAAGCAACTAACTGGAAATACCTCATTAAAGACAGACTTTTAACAATCTTGGATCCACACATTGCTGTATAATTATTCTCAACTTGAAAGGGCTGCATAATCGCCCAGGAATATCACGATCTCTAAATGCAAATCCTAGAAGGGAAAAGTAAATGGAAGTCTATGCATACATATGTGTGCACGGGCATATACAGCTACATAGTCCTCCTTCGCTCTGAGTATACACAACAAAAATGACAAAAACCCATCCCCATCTCATCTTCTTCCATCACTTAAAAACCACTGCCTTACCTTGTGGCTGTGCTTTTGTATATCAGGAAGAAACAGCCAAGCCAGAAAGTGCATAATTACATTTCTATTTACTTTACCATTCACTTTATGAGGGGGAGTGGTAGGAACAGGAGCAGTTGAAAATATGTCCTTCCCTGAGGGCTGAAACTCATGAAACATGTTTTTTTCAAGAGAGAGGTTTTTTTTCCCTTGGAACTCTAACACTTCCATTCCCTAACCCTTACAATAACTTCAGTGGGTACACCTAATCACCTTGCTAATCTCCAAATAACGTATTTAGCATTCAGTATTTTATTAGAGCCATTACTGCCACTCAGGAGAAATCTTGTTGCCTTTCTCTCAACATCAGTCACAAGTGACACCTACCTAACTAGTGACTAGTTATAACAAAAAAGCAACTTATAGGAACATACTAATCTTTGAAAGTTCTACTTTCTTTCAATTTTGAAGGCATTACTCCACATCTGCAGTGAGAAAACAGAAAGGAAAAGGAAGTCAGGGTAAGCTTTTTTGTTTGTTTTCTTTTACGATTTGTTTGTTTTCTTAAAGAAGACTAGGCTATAGTGCTAAAGATCAAGGCTGACCTTTCTGGATGTTTTGGATATTTCCCCTGAAAAAAGCACAGATTTGAGTTGTGGATACCCCAAATGTTACAGTCATCAGTCAAGCCCAAGATCTGTGACAATCAATAGTGCTGAAGAGTGACAAAGATGAGACCAGTTTTTTTCTGATTAAGAAGGAAAAATGGTAAAATTAAAGGAAAATAAAAATCCCACTGTTCTGCAGTATAAACAGGTTTCATCCACAGATACCTTAATAATTGATAGCTACTATAACATGGTGACCCAGAACTATAGTATTAAGTGGCCTTTACCACTTCAAATTTCATCTGGATATCCACCCTCAGGAGCACCCTGCCCTAACAGGATAAAAGATCTCTTTGATAAGGTGGCTCTGAGTTAGCTGAATATAAGTTGAAAAACAAGAAAAATGTTAAACCTGTGAAATACACAGTCATTCACTGAGCAAACCCAAGACACGGCATTCAACCTGTTAACAGCAGAGATGAACTATTACAGGCAGTTGCCACTACAGACAGATTCTGCCCAAGTGAAGCAAAGATTTCTAATGGGTTCCACTGGTCCAAGAAACACCACCAAGACACCACTACCTAAGTAAAAATAAAAATAAAACATACAACACCTAGCCATGCTGAAATACAGTACTTAGCATGGCTAGGTGTTGCGTGTTCTTGTAGCTAATCTAATGATTTAGCTATAAGAGAAATTAAGGCTATTCTTAAATAGTAGAGGGGATCTAAATTCATTAGCAAGAATTTAAAAGGACACAGTATATATCAGACAGTTTCATCAACCAATATCTACTAAACACAACTGCTTATTACATATTTTGTGGATTAATTGTAGAAACTGCCTTTTTCTCAGCTGTTGTGCTTTTTATACTAAGCTGAAAGAGGTGCCTACAGTATTTCAGCATTTCCACCTACTCCCCATTTTCATGCATCAACACTCATTCTCTTGCTAGAAGTCACCTCTTGAGGTTAAATTTTAACGGACCATGTTATATTTGCATAAGTCTAGTTAATGAAGAAGTGACTGGCAGAGTATAATATCCTGACCTTCTGTCATGAATTTTAATTGCCTGCAGATGGTTAAGTTTAGCCTTATCTTCCCACATGAATAAGATCCACCTGGATAATTTCTCCCTCAGCTTATGTAGCACACTGGCACTTCATGGAGCCCACTGCTGTGCCCATGGGTTACCTGCAACACATCCTGTGGTGGGTGGAGCAGTGGGTCAGGTGTGATCCCTGCGTGGAGGAGCTGAGGTGGGTGCTAAACTGAAATTATTCTGTCCAAACCCAGTTGAAGAATTCTCCCTGGTAATGCCACAGCTGCTATAAATAGAGCAATTTCTAAACCAGTCCCATTGTTCTGACTTTTATGATCTCCACTGCTCTTCCAAATTTGTCAAATTTCTTCAAAGGGAATTATTCCTCATCCCCAACACAAGATCCCCCACCTCATTCTTCAGGTTGCAACCAAAGAACAAGGTCACTATAAAAGAAAAACCAGCTTGGAAAAATTGAGGAAAGGAAACAAGCACTCTTCCATTTCCCCATGAAATTAAGAATTTCACTTCAACTGAACAATGAGGACCTTTCCTTCTACAGCACATCAATGCCAATAACAACTAAGAATGACCAGCAGATTTATCAAACCTGAGGTCAACTTGCAATTTATGAAAAACCTTTAATAACGTCTACATAATTCAATTACATGAATTTCAGTAAAATGTAGATATCCATTAGAGGAGGTATAAAGCTTTTTCCCTGTATAAGCAATTTTAAAAATAAAGGTTTCATTGAATAAATGACAATCCAAAACAAGATGCCTTTGCAAAAATTGCATATTGCCAGCTACAACTCTAAGCACCCTTACTCAGCACATCTTAGATGTGCCATTTGGGTTTTTTTCAATATGTGCTTTTGCAAAGAAACCACTAACTTTGCATGAAGCAACTTGCAAGATCCTCAGAGATTTTCTGCCAAACCTCCTCTACACTACAGTGTTAATTCACCATATAAATATTCAAAGATATTCTTGAATACCTGCCAGAAGGGAACACACTTCTCTAGCTATACAGCCACATCCATGCTTACTTAGCTCACCATAGTAATGCTGTGTCCTGGGGTGGAAATACAAGGCCAGGCAATTAAGTTCTACTAAGACAGACAAAAAAAAAAAAAATCCCAAGAAAATCCAAGCCATCTTAGTCATGCCAGGACACTTTTATCCTTTGACATTTAGCTGCCTAGAGCAAAGCAGAAACACCAAAAGTTCCTTTGTACATAATGCATAAAGTTTCCTTTGCCTACTGCTTCCACATTTTTTACCCAACAGTCCAAGACAGGCCTGAAAAATTCATGTCAGGATGAGTTTCTATATCAATAGTTGCAAGTGGACAGAGAGAAAGATGACCACACTTTACTTCATCCTTTAAATATTGGCAAAATAGCCTATACTTTAAATATCCAATATTTAAAGTATCCTTTAAATACTGGCAAAATCACTGAAAAACTATCACAAGAGCTCACCATGTCACATCTCAGCTAAGACGGGAAGCTAAACAAGCCTAAGGATATCCAACTCTATCCTCCACAGCTGATGACCAAAAAGGTAAAATGAGCTTGGTAATGAACAGGCTTGTTTTGCCCTAAATAGAAATAGTCTGTGATGCAGAAGTAGGCATGAAGGGAAGAAAAAAAAAAAAAAAACAAGTCAGATTAGATTCTGGTTTTGTCACATTTTTCATCTGTTTCAAGAGGCTAATTTTGTCATTTAAGATATGAAAGAACTCAAGGCCAAGGTGATATTTTGGACCCTTATTTAACCTAGTTTTACACTGAATAACTATATTTTCCTTAAGCATGTTACTTCAAAAGTAGTCTCTTTTGCACATATATTCTCACTTGAACAGGAATTTAAAACAATCTTCAAAATTCAATATGTGGTTATTCATATTTAATTTAGTTGTTTATTCTATAGAAGGCAACTTGAAATAGGAAAGGTTGAAATCATTTAAACCTGAGAGAACCTATTTCACTAGTTCTACTTATTATAAAAAGAAATTACAATTATTGAATCAGCTCTTGGTAAGCAAAAACATCTTCTCACCTTGTGTTAATACAATGTCCTTCAAAAAGTTTGCAAAAAGTGCAGGGCATTATCTTTACACTTGAATGTTAGAGCAACAGGTTACCTATTTATGCTACAGAGATTTAAATAAACAGCAGATTATTATTCATAACAAACTGCATGATTCTGGAAGACATGATCTAACTGACACACCCATTCCTCAGCTGTACTCTCACCATTCCAAGCAATGCAGGACTGGAGGAGGGTATGGGAAATGTCTAAAGACAATGTCTAAAGGAAGGAATTCTTTATGTAGTAAAACTCGTATGTGGTTCCCCTTGATTAAGATAGTTCAAGGATACCTTAGTTAAAAAATAGTAATTTAACCAGAAATTCTCTTTTGTTCCTGTTTTTTGCATTACTTCAATACTTAGGTCTAAAAATAATTGTCTGCAAAATAGGATTTATAACTCTTAACTATACACACCTTACACAGAAGGTGCATGCTCTATGTTATACACAAATTTTCACTGAAATTAGATTTTACAATTTGTCAGTCTTTCCAAAAAGGCTTTTGTGATACCTTGCAGATTCCAATCTGTAGCAGAGTTCAATTTATTCATCCAAAAAGGAGAGGGATAAAAAGAAAGGGAAAAAATACAGCCTCTATTATGTACAAAATACAGATACAAAGCAGTTAAAAATAAAGTCTCATAGAATTGACACACATTACTTTTCCCCTACTTACACCACACTGCATCCCAGACAACAGATCCAGATCAAAATCCAACTCATAGCCACAGATTCTCACCAAGATCTAATGTAACTAATTTAATTGTTCTTTAAAGACTTCCAGTAACACCAGTTATCTTAATTACCATTCATCTACTCTGTCAGATGATAACCTTTTGGCTCTGCTAAATTTGGGAGTGCCAAGAACGTATCATTTCCTTTTTTCCACTGTATTGTAGATGAGAGTTGAGTCTTGTACTTCTATATTTTTACTTTTTTTTGGCAGCACAAGAGGTTTTTAATAGGATAGCAAGTTAAGGTCCTTTCTGAGCGCTGGAAGAATATGAAAGGAGCCTTATTACCAATGAGAATACCAGGCACATATAATATCTTAGGAGAAACAAAATTCCTTTTTCTGTTTTCTACCCTCCATACTAGGATAAAAACAATGTTGTGCATTTTGGTATGGAGGAAAAAAAATTGTAAGATTGGAGAGCATAAAGACCCAAATCCACAAGAAAACAGACTTTTCCAATAGAAGGAAACAAGTTTAAATGAATTTCAAAATTCCACTTATCCTTACCATACCCAAATTATGCAGAATACTTTCATAATCAGTTGCACTTCTCTATATGACAAATTTTTGTTTGAAATGATCACTGTAGTACATTACCATCTTTCAGTATTGCAGTGTATCCCAAGTACTCATGTTCTTTAATCCCTGCCTTATTTCCTCAGACAGCAAAATGGAGTTTAACTGAACATTACACTTTCAACAATTTTTACTATATGGGGACAAATATAAGTTAAAGCCAGAACATGCAGGGCCAAAATAAAAAGCTATGATAAAAGGAGGTGAGAACTAACATCTAATATAAATTAATCAGCAAAACATTTCTAGGCAATCTTCATTTTTCTTAGCACTTTATTTGAACATTACATAGACACAGTCCATTTTTACCACCTGACTAGTGGTTTCTGCTCCATCTCAGCTTCCTCTGCCCAACAGCAGCATGGAAGCACTGTGGAAGAAAGGATATATCAGGACTTCCAGGGCAAATTTAGAGATTTTATTTTCTTTCTGCCCAAATCACCCTAGAACCAAATTCTGCACTGAATACATTACACAACATGAGCTAATTCTTCCTAGCCAGCTCCAAAGTTTTGCAGTGCATCCCATTTCCTCTAAAGGCCATTCAACAGATCTGGGCAACTTCAGAGAGGACTCTACTGTCAATCATAACTTCATCCTGAAACTAAACTTAATCAAATACGCTAAGGACACTGAATCCTTTCAGGATGAATACAGCAGCTCAAAAGCTTTTCAACACTGTATTGCAAAGAGACAGTAAAATCAAATTTGACATGCTTACTACAGGTCTGGGCTTTTAGGACCCCTCACTGCTTTCACACTATTTTTCTCAGTTCTAAAAGCACCCTGCCCAGTTAGTAGCCATAGAAACCTCTAAACCATATGTGATATTTTGCCCAGAACTAAATGATCACATTTCACACAGAAAATAAATTATCATTTAATTATGTTCTTAATACATAAAAGCATAAGCAACGGGATCCACCAGGTACTAGACATTCCTCTTCCACTTCTACCCTAATTCCTACTGAAAAAAAATTGTCTGCCTCATAAGGGGGCATTACATGCTAGAGCGATCCCTGACCTAACCCAGTAACCTCTAATTTAGGTGTAGCATCAAGTGAAGCAGTAAAAGCAACATTAAAGTACCTGCAAAATGCAAGAACTCCTGCAATGTGAAAAAGCCCTGGAGCAGAAGCACCACACTTGAATTCCTCTTCGAGGCTGAGCTGCACTTACTGACACAATGCACATAGCATGAGATTCCTGTGGGAATTCTGGAACACCAAGGATAGCAACCTCACCCAGGAAGTAATCAAGAACCAGACCTCAAATGGGCCAACCACAGCATGCCACATTGTTCACTTCAGGATATGAGCGAGTGCAACACAGAGTTCATAAAGCTAGAAGACATTTAACCAGGATAAACCTACGTAATGCCCCTCTAAGCACGCTTGTTACCTCAATGCCAGATGCCAGAGCACCACCATCCCTGAGCTAGCACACTTCGCACTGTGCATACCCTGCATCACAGCTCCGCATCCGCTTCCGCGCCAGGCAGACCAAGGAAATAGCTCCCATACACATCCCCCACATTTCCTCCAGGCAAACATGGACTCCATCTCTTGTCAAAGGGTCTATCATTATCTATGTGGTGACATATACAGCCCCAAGCTTTCCTCCTTTTTAAGCATCTCATCTATTTGGACTCTGACACAAACATAAGTATTGTGGCCATTATCTCATCTCAGTTAAATAACTACAGCAATGACATCCCTCTTTTTCCTGCAATGGGTTTTTGTTATAAGGAATGGATCATAACTGTTCCTGTGTGCTGGCCAGCCCCCCTTGTAACACAGTGGCTGTTTATCATCCTAACACTACATTCCTTGCAACCATCACCAGGGCTAGGGAGTGGATGGTTGCGAATACGGGCAATGGAGGGGTTTGTTGTGGCTGTCTTATTCTGGAGGAGAAAAAGGAGAGTAACACTCCTTTTCTCTAGCTCTTAATGTCCTTCCAGTATCTTTCTCCAGCAGGAGGGGTGGGAATCAAGACTTACTGCAAGCCCGCTTTTCCACTTAGTATCTTTTTGCAGCATGTTTTGCAGAATTATAGAATCATTTATGTTGGAAGAGACCTCTAAGATCATAGTGTCCAAGCATTAAACTAGCACTGCCAAGTCCATCACTAAATTCCTCTTTTTGGCCTACAGTTTTGGACATGATCATTGAGCTGTACCTATCCAGGGCAGAAACATACAAACACAAACAACCTAGCCCAGAAAGTTTTGGAACTTTCCTAATTTATTACAAAATGCCCTCAATGCTCTCTGGCCCCTCACTCACTTCCTGGTACACCTTTTCTCTGTGCAATACATCAGGAATGAGCCACATCTCATCCTACACCGCAGTCAGGTGCTCAGTGGAAAGGCCAGCAGTTTGAACCCTTTGAAAATTTGAACAGTGACAGAAACTTGTCAACAGTGACAAGCTGGCACGAGGGCTCTAATTACCAGACAGTAGCAGGAAAGACAGGTACAACTCCAAATGTGCCCCCAGCCAGTTTTTGGAAAAGGTGACTCCTTTTGATATGTATTTTTCACAGTGCTCAGTCGCCAGGGATCAGGCCAGGAAGCAGGTGCTTGCACAGCAGGCAGATGCTGATAGCCATGCAGTCTGTCTGTGCCAGCACCCCAGCACACAGCTCCACCACAGACATACCTCTGCAAACAATCCTGACTTCACTGGAGTTATCTTCTGTGAAGATGATCTAAAACAGCAGCTAAATCCTTGAGGATTCCTTTTTTCCCTGCAAATACCTGCCAGGACAGGAAGGTGAAGCCAAGGAGGCAACAAAGTCCAGCAACAATAAAAAAAAAAAAAAGTATGACATTTTCCACCTGTTTCACTAGATTTTCAGATTGTCTCTAATTGCCTTCTGTTCACAGCACAGAGGAGATGCTGCCTGAAAAACAGAAGCACAGGGGGCCTCAGGTGTCAGCACACAGCCCTGCCACACATCAGGACATGTCCCAGGGCAGTGGGAACCAGCACTGCCGCATTCATCCCTTCACCCTTCCCTCATACCAGGATGACAGCAAGGGTAGGGGAGGAAAGTATCTCCAGCTCTTTTGCTCTTTCCCCATACACGCAGCAACACACACAATCAATCACTGCAGTGCTCCTTCAAGTGGAAGAAAAACCATGAAGTTGGACAAGGTAAAGGAAGTAACAGAACATGTGCACAAAAAAAAGAGCAACTTCTGGAAAGAACACAAATACATTTTTCAGAAAGAATGACTTAGGGCTTTTTAGTTTATTTTGGATAATTATTTTTAACTGCATAATATGTTCAAAAAGTATTATCCTTATACTTGGAATTGAACAGGACATCTATTTTTAAATATTATTAATTCAGTCACAAGTCATCCCCAGAGACAAGACAATAATAAATCAATGTCTCCAGCAAGCACAGCGTCACCCTGGCTGTAAATTAGCCTAGCTGACCATTCTATGTGGCATTTTATGTTCATATTTTACATGAACTGTATGTGCCACAAAATCTTTTTAATATAGGCATCTCTTCAGACTCAAGATCCCACATTTTAAATCCAGTTAAATGCTCCAAAGCATATTCTTTCAACCCCAGATTCTGCTAGCCAAACCAGCTATATACTTTGAGGCAAGTTTATACACTCAGACAGACAGCAGGTAAATATATTTTATATTTATAAAATGGAGTCTCAATTTGAGAAGTAAAATATCCCAGTCTCACAAGTGATAGTAGACCACCACTAGTACTAACAGGAGACAGATGATCACAGAATTTGCTTCAGTCCAGTACACACTTTTCCAGTTTGTTCCATCTATTTTCAGGACTGTAATTTACACAGTGTGACACATGAAAAAGGCATGTTACCACCAAGACACTGTCCCACATATCGCCTCAGACATGCCTGACCATGGGATCCCACCTTTACCACTGAACTCCTAGCATTAATTTCACTCTTTCTCCAAGAGGGAAAATGAATCTCAAACTTGAAAGGGTTAATCACCCTCCAAAAGCAACCCATTTTGCAAGGCCAGGTATTGTTCTTTCATCCTATTGCACACACCCTTACCTAAGGGAAGGAAAAATGCTTGAATGAACACACTTCCTTTTCCTTAGAAATGGTACCCTACAACACACAAAGCTGTCACACCATAACCCTGTTGTGCACCTTGCTCAAAAATAACTGATCTTGTAAACCAGAGAGTTTAGGGATTTTTACTTAGACTTAGGCTGTTTGTTTTTCAAAGTCAGAAAAGGTACAGCCTGTCTATGTTTTCTTCAAGGAGATGAACACACCCAATACTGTTAGTCACTATGTAAGCAAAGTAACTACTATCTTTTACCAATGATGAAATATTTAACACTGTCTGCTGAGAAGGGGAAGTTACTCACCATGTAGTGACAGAAAACCCACTCCAGCAGATTACAGGTAGAGAAGGTCTCAGTCAGGAAGTTCTTAGCTCAAAGATTTGGAAGACAACCTTAACAATCTAGTATAGAAATTATTTCTCCTCTTAAAACAAATATGAACAACAAAAACCAGTTTACATGGAATTAATCAACTTCAAGTTTGCCAAGTTTTAGCAACCACTTACTTTATTATAGCCTAAATGAAAACCTTTCTAAAGAGCTACTTTAGATTTAAAACAAAAATTTAAATTTGGGTCCTCAGGTTCATACTTCACTTCTCTCCAGAGAAGGATCTACATAAAGACCCCAAGAATTCCATCCTGAGACTTCATAGCAGGTTCTTGTGCTCCCTCCTGCTATGATGTGTAAGGAAGATGAAGACAGTGCATTAATCCTTTAGGCATAGAAGGGCCTTTGTCCAAACTCTGCAGAGGCGTCATTCAAGGAGAGGCCCTGCAGGAGGACTGAAGTAACAGACACCACTGTGGCTAATGCAGCAGTCACTCTATCCCTGCATCTCAACAGCTCTCTAAGCCTTGGCTGATCTAGGCTGGGTTTTTTTGGATAAGAAAGTACAAGAAAAGCCTATACATGGAAACAAGTATTCCAGGTAGTTGCGTGATGCACCTGGGCATTGGAAGCTTCCCGCAAGCACTGGAGTATATTTGCAAAACCCCGACCTCTGTTTCACATGCTGCTCTTCACCAGAAAGGGGAGAGAAGAGAGCAACAGGGTTTTGGAGAGGCAGCAGCACAGAACATCAGGTTAGAAGCCTGACATCTATGGTCACTGTAAAACACTTCAGAAAAATTATGAATAGCAGTGTTCTTTTGATCTCCTTTCTTTCACCTGTAACCAAGGAACTTCAGTTAACATTCAGACAGCAAATAATGAACTTGAACTGGGTTTCAAGAGCCTTGAAAACAGAAATAATTCCAACACAGAATGGTATGATTTCTGACAATGGACAAAACTCCATTTGAATTCTTCCCTTTCTCCTTTTCCATTTTGAACATACTAATTGTGCACTTAAGCATAAAACCACTTCCATATATTAATACAATTGTCAACATTTAACTTGCCCTGTCAAGATAACAATGTAATCTTCCAAAAGCACGTTTCACAATTTTAATAAATCTTCAAATGTCTGGTGAAACCAGAATAGTGGTTGGCAGGGGTGGGGGTTGATGTTTCTTTAAAAATGTCCTTTTGTTCTGAATTAGCTCAGTGCTCCCAATCTCAGTGTGCCAGTGAAACACAGCATGCTCACCAGCAAGTACCTGGGCACTGTGCAAGTGACAGTGTCAAACAGAGTACTCATCTGTACAGATTATAAAGTGTGTACATGTATTTTTTGAGTACAAAGACAAGAATGAATACTTCAATAACTCTGATTAAACTTAATAATCTCTAGTCTAAATTAGAAGTGTATTAACTTAGTTAAGAAAAAAATTTTAAAGCTCAATAAATCAAACCAACAAGTTCTAAATTGGGCACAACAGCCCAATGTTTTAGCAGCAAGAGAAAAATTCCCAAGCATAGAGGAAAAGCACTCAGAGCAAAGCAATTGCACATCACTGTTCCAGAGAGAACAAAACTATATTCAGAAGGACACCGCCAGATTTTCTTGACAAAAGACTGTGGAAGCTGAAAGATGTACAGTGTTAACACAACATGTTCCCGTGAATTTCCACAAGAAGCCTTATCCAAGAACAAGATGTACATGTAGAAGAAACCAGGAAAATAAGGGTGATGAACTCTCTCTGGAAACGATTTATGCTGACCATAGCTGTTGTTCATTATAAAGCTATAACAGAAGTAAAAGCCTGGAAAGAAGCAATAGAAAGGCTTTGGTCTGTTGGCATTTAACTACTACTTTATTTATTCTCTTCTGTTAATATATCATATTTTGTAATATAACTATTAAAACAACAGAAACCAAAAGGCTTTGCTCTATTCCCAGTGTCCTCCCATAAAACGTTCAAATAAATCTCCATTTGTTATTCATACACAGACTTTGCTCTTTGCTCATCCAGGATAATGTGGTAAATTAAGAACAAAAATAGCTAGCAAAACATTTCAGAGTTTACCCATCATACCACTTTTCTCTCATCAATAATTTGTAACATAACATTTTAGGAGCATATTCCATCTTTGGTCCTCTGCCATGATCTAAATTGGGGGGTTCTGGGGGGCAAAAAACCACATTTCAGTGCTAGGAAATAAAAGCAGAGTACATGGGAACCAACTGAAGTTATTTGTGGAATGAATTACATAGACCCATCAAAGCATGTTCTTTCACAGCTTAATTGCATGTTTCTCCACAGCTAAATGCAGAAGCTGTTGACTGTCCTCATATGTTTATCTAATTCCACTACAAAATCTTTCCAGCTTTGGATGGTAAGTCCTCTTCATTTATAACAAGGTGATGTTGAAGTCCAGAAAATAAATTCATGATCAATTTATGGCTGAAAAGTATGGCTGTACATTCCCTATACTGATCATCAAAATAACCTTAAGACTATGCATCATATCTAATCTCTGTCACATAGCCAGACTCTTTCCTCCCATCATGTGTCCTGTGTTTTTGAGATGGAAGTTGGTCTTTTACTGAAACACAGTCACCATCTCCCACCAGATAGAGATTCAACAGCTTTTCACCACTTCTCCCATACGCAGCAGAAGACCCACACACCTGAAAAGATGCCAGGCTGCTAGGGAATGCTTCTCCAGCACAGGAGCTGCCTTCTTACAGAAGGAGTTATGACTAAGCTACATAACTCTCACATTATTCCTCTCTGCTATCTCAACATGTTTGATAGTACATCTTTCCCATGCACTCAACAGATGAATGAATACCTTAAAATGCAGTTTATTAAAGAGTGAACATATTTCCAAAAGAAACCTTCACAAAGTCACGGACACAGCCGTGGATGTGTAGATGTATCCACTGATAACCAGCCTGTTCTGCATGGCTGCAGCTCTCATCCAGAGCTGGTCAGGCCGCCAGAGGAAAGATACAGCCCAAAACACACCCAAACTCAACCATGCCCTTGGCTGAAGGAACTGGAACTGCCCACACCCTCTGATAGAGCTCACCATCTTCCAACAGCCTCCTCACTGACAACCAGCTCCCAGCTGTGGCCCAGCCTCTGGAAGTACCATCTACAGCCATGTCAGCGTCCCTCATGCACCTGGAGTCAGGGGCAGTGACTCTGTGTACCAGCCCCTACCTGCTGGTCCCACAGATAAGCGACAACAAAATATAACTGCGAGCGTTTGGATTTTAGATTTTTTTTTTCTTTCACTCAGGGCTGAGCCCAACTCAGGCCCAAGAATCAAACTTTCTCTTTTTATTCTTTCCAAAGCAGTATCAGGTGGATATCTTTTCAAAGAAAAGGCTCAGAGACATAATAACTTAATAAATAAATAAATGGCAGTTTGACTCCTCCTTCTCAAGGGTCCATGTTTCACTGACTTTGCAGCTGAGTATATTTACAAATCAGTAGTTCCTTGCCTCACTCCCAAAACTAAAGCTTGCAACAAAGTCCTACCATTGCTTCTGTTAAACCCACAGATTAACAGACTGTTCCATTTCCATTTCCTTAGGCTGTCTTTTTTGTTGTTATCTTTAAAACTCCCAGCTTTCTTCTGAGAATATACTGTCACTTTCTGAAGTTACAGCTCAACTGCATCCCCAGAACCCACTGGGGGAGGGGGAAAAGACAAACGGATTTCTGACAAGGTACAGGGCACTATTACGTATTCTTTCATCAACACAATAAGGAGTCAGACAACGAAACTCCTCCCTCCCACCTCACAATGTTTAAACCCTGTTATTCATTCTTCAGACTGTTATTAAGGCATCCAAATGCAGTTCTCCACAACTTTCTGCTAGGAACGCCTCTGTTTGCAAGGTAAGTGGAATCAGCTGTGCTTTTCTAACTGTGCATTTTCCTTTGAAAGAGGGATACCATGCAACACTTGAAAAGCAGATCATGCAGGCTCTGAGTACACCAATCCATGCTGCTACCTGGCAGCAGAGCAGCTACACTGTCCTGAAACATCAGTTCAGCTCAAGCCCACGTGTTCCTTCCCTTCCATGCCTACACTGATGAACCTGTTCCTTACTTGCATTCAAAAGACTTTAATAACAATACTTCCCTACTCACAAGAGTCAACCCCAACACACACCATGGACAAGTGATTCTTTTATGAGAAACAGTCTAGATGAAAATCAAAATTAGGAGCAGTTACTGATAGATGTTAACAATGCTCAGGTAATTCTCTGCTAAGCTGCCCAATGCCGTGAGATTTAAGGATTTCTTTGCACATGATAGTGTTTACATGCTACTGTATGAGAGTCTTCCTTCTTTCCCCAGACCTGAGGGAAGAAGGGAGGAGGGAGCTTCAAAAGGTGCTGGGGAAGGTGTAGAAAGAAACCCCACACTGACCCTAGTTTGCCTCTCATCTAGGCACCCCTCCTCTACAGGATCCTCATCAGCGAGGGGTTCCACAGCAGCAGCCCCTCCCCACACCAGCTTTTAGACCTATTTAGAGACACTTAACACACTACACACAGTGCCTCACTTAGCAGCTCCTGCCCAGGGTTACATCCTTCTTTCCTGGCAGAGCACATGCAAATCAATGGGCTGCTTTTATGGGTTGGGTTTTGGATTGGTTTTTTCCCCCTCGCTGAGGAGCCTCAATTTCCATTCCAAGGCAGAGTCGTGCTTCAAACACACAGAGTAGCATATGTTATTTTTTCACCTACCAATCAAGATGCTAGAAGAAACCAGCCTGGTACTTCTATATCTGTCATTTCATAAATGCTAGGCAATACCCTAGAACTGTCTTCATTGCAGCATCCAATCTGTCCCCAGCAGACAGCCCAAGAAAAGGAAGCTATACTGTTGACAGAAAGGAGCCAGGCTACAGCAACACAAAGGCTTCGTCTTAAACTCATTTCAGTGGCTAGAAACAAGGAGAGCAAGTTTGTAACTTGTCTTTAACACTATCTGCACAAATGTCCCTGAAGAGTTCACACAATGTAAATCTGGCTACACCAACTCTGCACCCACTTGACAGAATCCTAAAGGGTCCACATGCAACTATGACAACTCCTGACAGTTTCACACCAATAGGGCCAAAATGGAAAAGGAGAAGCAGCACATTTGGCCTGTAGTTATCTGACAGCGAGAGACACAACTAAAGGAACTGGTTCCAAAGGCAACCTGTGGCATTATGGGGCAGCGAGACCCCAGGAGCTCCCCAGGAACAAAGGGTTTGCTAGCCAAGTAAGTTTTGCTTCAGAGGACAAGGGGACAGACAGACAACAGCAGCAGTTCTCAGAATAAGCCTTGCCCCAAAAGTGCAAAACTAAGTTACAAATTCTCAAAGCAGTCTTTCAGTCAAATATATTTGAGGAGAATTAAGTTCCCTTCAATTTAGGGAGAGCTCATATCTTAAAATGCACCAGAGGCGCAATCTTCTAAAAATGTTTTTCCTGCTATGTCTTACTGTTTAATTATATATTACCACTCCAAGCTACCATGACAGATTTTAAGTGAGTTTGTCTTTTTTCCATAATTAATCATAGCAAAGACTCATCTGTTTTTCAAACCCGTGATGACAGCACTGTTTTCACCACTGTAAGGCAATCATCCCACAGCATTCCTTCCCGAAAGCTATTGCAATGAGGAAAGCTCTCCTATCTGCACAAGATGCCTTTCAAAGATATAAATCAGCTCCACATATATTACTTCATACTACAGGTAAGTTAATAAAAAGAAAAACTGCTTTTCCATAGCAAACCATTATACAGACACACGGGCATAGCACAGGCTAATAATGCTAAATAACACCAATTATAAATATATAAACCTAGCATAACCATCAAGAACAAGTATCCTACCCACTAAACACCACTCAGCCATCAGCATCCACCACTGGTGCAGGAAGAAGGGAGGCAAACAGATCATTCATCGTTCTAAGAAGCAGCTTCCTTTATAAACACAAAAACCAGAAGTTATTTTATAAGCAGCTTTGGTCACCATCAAATACTATTCTAAGTACAGAAGAGGTCTCTTCAAAGATAACCTTAAGCTACATGTAGACCAGTACTAACAGGCTACTAAATCAAAGATGAGCCATATCCAAAGCAGAAAATAAAAAATAATAAGTGGACAACAGGAAAGTCTTTTTTTTTTTTTTCATCACAAGTCACAGAAGTGATATTAAGAGCATAGAAAATCTCTGCTCTGGAAAAAATCAAGTACTTATCACTTGTAACAGATTATAGCATATTCATTTAAAGTTTCTTTGCAGACCACTGAAGGAAAAAGTGTTTCCAATATAATCAATAATTGATGCCTATTCAAAGTGTTTTATCCTTCATCCTCTTAGCTTGAGAGGAAAGAACAAATGAGATACTTGCAAAATTACTTTTTCCCATCTGTGAAATCCCATGGCAAACCCCCTCTTTTTTTTTTTTTTTTTGTAAAAGTGACAAATGGAAATCCTGTTAATTTATTTTGATCAGTCTATAGAGAAATCATGATTTTCTGCAGTTTTCCTAAATCCTTCATGTGGCACACTGGCAGCTTCCCAATTACAAGTCTAAGAAGAAACTGCATAGCTTTTTCTGCTAATAAAAACAAGCATAGATGGGCCCCACACAGCCCTGAGCAGGTGTAAAACTTTATGTATCTTAATACATAAGAGTGACTTTAGATCAAAGCTCAATAACCAACACACTGCCTGTATTGACAGTGCCACCTTTATAGCTTTCTAGCTGCTTCACAGTTTTACAAAACAACATAACTTAAGCAGCAATGACTACAAAAAAAAGACAATATATTCAGTTGACAGGCTGCTAAAGACTGAAGTTTACACTTGTATCCAAATATTTAGAAACATTTTTACTAGTACCACTCTTTGTTAAGGTCTGACCCAGAAAGATTCTGGCATTTCGAATTACAATTTCCTTCCAAGTTGTTATAAGAAAAACAACAAAAAAGACTTAGCCTGTAGATCTTAAACATCACTTCTAGAACATGAATGGTTTTAAATAACCACAATATCCTGACAGCTTGGTGATCTGTTCAGAAGAGATTAAGATAAACATTGAAATACACAGAGAATTGCCCAGGAGAGCACAGAGAAAGTGATCTTTACACAGGACATTATACATCTATCTTCTTTTATTTACAAGAATAGAATAAACGTTTTCAGCATGCTTATTTAAAAATGCATAGGAATAATACATGCTAAAAAAATATTATGACATATTAAATCACTTGATTGCATATAAAATCAGAGTGTTTTTTTCACCCACTGTGTTTTCTGTATTTTATTTATTCAGTGAAAATATTCAGTGCAAATTTGCATGTGCTCCCTAACCAAAGTGTTAAGAGACTTCCCACATCACTGGTGCTAAGATCTCACAGAGCAGCAACAAACAGAGCAGCCTATTTTCTGTGACAGCAAATGACTGTCTTTTTGAGATCTCTTGAGTCTCAAAAGCCATACAGATGCCTTAGCTCCCCCAAATATTAGTAAGTTATGACACTTCTACTGTATTTCAAACCTTCAGTCTACCAAAGAGCATTTCATGCTGGAGAAAGCTTCCCAGAAAAAAAAACAAACAAACAAACAAACCAAAAAAAAAACATAAACCTGAATTTTCCTTTCTAAACATCAAAATTAGCATTCTCTATCCATAATATCTAGGAAAATTAAAATATCTTCTCCTCAGTCCTGACAACTAGTCTTTAATTTGCTGTCACCTGTGCTTCAGAAAACTTCAGTTCTTTCATTAGGAAAACCCTCCCACCACAGACTTACTTGTTGTGAATGGTTCAGATCTGAGCTACAGTAGCACAGTAATTTATTTGAAGAAATCACTCATCCAGATCTAAACCAGCATAGTAATTAGAAAAAAACATTTAAGATTAGTCATCACATTATTTTTAAATTAATGCACATGTCTTTTAGCCTTATATTCAAATTTAAAGCATTTTCTCATTCCACTGAAGAAATTTGAAGTGGTTGTAACAGAAGATTTACAATCATCTGCCCCAACCAAAACAACAGAAGTCACTGTCCAATTTGTTCATTCACGGAAAACCTCCAATACATCCATGTTTCCTCACACACTTTATAAAACTGTAGTACTTGCATACATAGACACATACAAACAGTTTGCAAGCTAGCCCATGAAGATACTGACTACACACTTACAATCAAATGAAGTTATGTCTGAGTAAGAGCAGAAAACAAAAACTACAACAAAATTCAAAATTAAAAACCCACAAGCATCTGTTTCATAAACTGCTCTTCCAGAAGAGGAAGACTCAGAAAGCAAAGGTCTAAGAAACAAACTTCAAACACCAGTGGGATCCAGATCAAACCCACATCCTATGTAATCTGACATATCAAATCACAACTAAGTGAAGACCTACAGTTTTTAATATGTGGAAAACTTAAAAAAAAAAAAAAAAAACAAACCACTGCTAGGTTTGCTAGATATCACAGGAAAATCTTTTGATAACAGAAGCATTTTGCATGTAAGAAATTCATAGCCTCAGACTGTGAGGCTGAGGAATCCAGCATCCAAGTCTATGAATGGAGCACAAATTTCTATGAAGGTTTAAACAACTCTCCGCTGTCCCTCCAAAGCCTCTGTTCTCCCCCTGCTAAAGTGACAGTACCTCACTACCCACCCCAATATCCATCAGAGCCTCAGGAGACTCCAACACACTACAACCAAACAAAATCCATGTCTTCTTAATAACCTTCAGATCTGTTACACGAATGTTTTGCTGGAGGAAATGCCTGAGTGAGTAGCCTTAGACAACTGTTTTACATTAAGGAGGAAGCACATCAATTTACTGCATGAGTACTACCGCGATGCACTTCCAGGAGGTACAATGTTGCAGCCACAGTTGCCATTTTCAGTGCCTGAGAATAAACATGAAAGCTACCAACACTAGGTTGCAAAAGAGCACTTTAAGCACATTGCTATTTACAAAAGTAGAGGTAATTATGATGCCAGAGGTGGATCCCAAATAAACAGACTAGACTAATACTGACAAAAAAAAAAAAAAAAATCCAAAGCAAAACAAACCCCGAGATGTACAATTATTATTACTTAGTAACAGTAGGAAAGCTGCTTGAACAGCCTCAGTCACTAACGGTACTACCAACATATAACCAAAAAACCGCTGGACAAAGATGCTGTTTAAAAATGTGAGCTTATGTCAGAAGCTATGGGTAGAGGAGAAACGAGGAAAATACCGTTCTCCCCGACAGCTTACCTGATCTGGACTTGATGATGTCGCTGAACTCGCTGTGTCCCCCACCAGGTCCTTCTTCCTGCTCAGAGAAACGGGCCATGCTCGAGGGCTGCGGTGTGCCACGGGCGGAGCCTAAATCGGCTGGGAGAAGGCTCCCATGGAGGGCCACGGCTCAGCACCTACAGCACAGGAGCAGGAGCAGAAAGGCACGATAACTCCACGGGCCGTGCCAGGTGGGACTCCGCGTGCGATGGGAGGGATCGGGGATCGCTGGCCATGCCCACGCGAGTCGAGAGGCAGCCGACCTGCCACTCGCTGTGCCCCTGCAGCGGGACACCTTATGGTGGCATTTAAAAAGTGGGATGGTCCTGAAGGTGCAGCAGCACAGCTGAATCCTCAGCCGCGAAAGCCAAGCTTCACTCAGCCTTAGGCGACAGGGCGCCCCGTGCCCAGCCGTGCCCCCCAGAGGGGCAGGACACGGCCCTCGCCGGACACCACCGCGGGTCACCCGGCTGGCACCGAGGGGACAGCCCCGCTGGAGGGGCGGCACAACGAGGGAGCTCCGCTCCCGCCGCGCCGGGGCGTGTGCCAGCAGCAAAGGGGCACAGTCAGGCGCTGCCCCGGCCGGCCCAGGGCGCGACAGCCACGTGTGGGAGAAGCCACGCAGCCCCTCTCCCGGGCGGGGCAAGCGGAGCTCCGCGGGGCAGGCCCTGGGCACGGCCGCCCCGGCAGAGCGGCCGCCGCCCCCGCTCCCCCGGCGGGGATTTTGACCCGGCAGCCGGCCGGGCGTGCCGGCACCTCCTCCCCGCGGGATGCGCGGCCGCAGCAGCGGCGCCGCCGCCCTCGGGCACCCCTACGGCGGAGCCGCTCCTCGCCCCGGCTCCCCGCGGCCGCTCCGTCCCGCCCGCAGGTGCGCCCGCCGCGGGCACTGCCCCCGCGCAGCGATGTTACCGGGGCTGGCAAACAAACTTTCCCCGCCGAGCCCCTCCCGGCGCGGCGGTGCCGCCGCCTCTCGCAGAGCCGCCCCGCTCCCGGAGCTGCCGGGGCAGCCGCCGACACCAACTCTCCTCGGCCGCCACTCACCCCTCGGGCACGGCGGCGGGAGGGAGGGGCCGCGCTGCCCCACGGCGCAGCCCAGCTCCTCCTCGCAGCCCAGCTCCTCCTCGCACTCCGTCCCGCGGCAGCGGCTCCCGCGGCGCTGCGCTGGCGGACCCACAACTTTCCGTGCGAGCCACCGCCGTCCGTCCTCCCCCTTCTCCTCCTCCTCCTTCTTCTTCCCCGCCCCTCGGGGCCCGGCCCTGCGGCGGCCCCTCCCTCAGCCCCGGCGCCCCCTTTGTTGGCCGGGCCAGCGCCGCGGGTGCGGGAGGGCCGCCCCCGCCGCGGCCCCTTCTGTTGAGCGAGGGGCGGGGAGGGGCCGGGCCGGGCCGGGGCGGCGCGGAGGGGAAGGGTAGAGAAGGGTAGAGAGAGGCGGGTCGGGTCCCGGCCGCGCCCCCGCGGGCGGCTGCTGGCACGGCCCCGCTCCTCCCAGGACCTCGCCCGAGGTGGTGGCGAAGTGCTGTCCCGCTCCCCTCCTCCCCTCCTCCTCTCCCGGGCCTTCCCGTCCGCACCTGTGCGCTCCCGCCGCTCCTTCTGCTCCTTCCCCTCCCCAAACAAGCGCAGTTGCGCAGCACTTCGGAGGTGAAGCGCCCCGCGGCGTCCCGTGAACACCGAAGTCAGGAAGTGTGACAAAATTTGAGAAGCACTTAGGAAATTTACAAACAGCCGGAAACAACTATCCCGAAATCCGCCTGCTTTGGCCAGGCGTCTCTGCCTCATCTCACGGGGTCACTTGGCAGTTGTCACTTGGCAGCGACAACTCCTGGGTGGTTTTCGGCTGGGCAAGAAAGGAACGGTTACAGATCAATAAAAATGTGCTGATGCTGGGTGTCTGCAATCATTTTTGATGTATGAACATAATGTATGAACATAAATGCTAGTAAAATATTTAGCTGATACTAATTAGTTTATTGCCGCATTTGCAAACTGGGAATTAACTTACTGATGTTTGCACAGGCAAGTAATCCGTGCTCACCTGTACTGTGAGGCTGCAGAACACGTGGCTATATTTATCTCGATAAGCATTAGTCTGAAGTTTCAGCAGTATCAGAGAGAAACTGTAGCTGAGTAATTCCTCGGTGTTACCTACCAGGCGTCAGGCCATGCAGCCCAAAATAGTTTCAAGGTTAGATGCATTCCCAACACCAAGTACTTCACCACCTAAATTAAGAAAGGCCGGCAGGAAATGAGGTGCAGAATTTATTAGTTAGCAGAAAGGAGGAAGCCCAGGCTTGGCAACGTACTTATTCTTTATCTCCAGGTGAACAGAAATTGGTAGCAATGTGAAACCAGGAAGATTCGTCTTCAAGTCTTTTTTCTTACCAGTACACAGCTCATGGATTTACTAGGCACTACAGATAACAAGATTAAACAATGACTATGTGCATGTTAGCCTAACCTAACTTTGATATTTACCCTTACTTTATTCTTTCCCTCAAGGAAAAAAGAGATACCTCAAAGAAACACAACCTGTAAATTATTATTACCATAATTTTAACTGCATTTAACATTTTTTCCCTCAGCCTTTGATTGGTGCAGCATGTGTGGAACAGGGACTGGGTCTTTTGCTTCTGTATTGCAGGATGGAAGGCCTTGCAGATAGTGTGCTATATTCTTGCCTTTCAAAGAAGCCTAAAAACAAAGATGCCGAGTTTGGATCATTCCATAGCCTTCCTTGGTGATTCAGTGCAAATTAGTTAATTCATCCTTGATCTGCTTAATCCAAACGACTGCATGAAGTTGTAAAGATATTAAAATATAGTTTAAATTGTTCTTATTTATAAAAGGATAATAATAACGTGTCAAAAAAATCTGATGACTGGAATTGTGAATCTATTGAGAATTGCAGGTCATGGACGACAAACACTGTAAAACATGGACATGATACCTATCAGTGTCTAACTGTAAGGCAGCACTGAGCAATATGCTGGATTTGTTGGAAAGGTACTGTTTGTGTTTATGCCTATTTGTTTACATTACACTGAAAAACCTGTACTGCAAACATTATGTTTGTGGTTAGAGGAGCATCGCTTGTTCCCTGCTGCTTTTGACTGGCTTCTCTTCCCCATCCCATGCATTCCCTCTGCGTGCTGGATTTTCAATGCCCAGTAACAAACAAACGCCCAAACACTGGAAACCCACAATGCAGACCCAGCTGTTTTCATACAGTTCAAGAGACATAAAAGCCCAGTGCCCACTCAAGAGTCAGCACAGATGGAGATTGTCACTTTCCACTGCTGGGTATCTAGCAGCAGCTCAGGGATGGGGATCGCGAAGCACTGCATTGCCTTGCCTAATGCAGGGAAATGCTAAGTGAAAAAAAAGCCCTTTCTTTTGTGGGATGCACTGAGGGCCTTACTCCCTTCACAGAGGTTACCCAAGACTGCTATCAGGTAGCAGTAACTTTGATTGCTAAAAGCTGCAGTCAAACTGATAAGCAGGAGGGGAGAGCTGGTATATCCCATTTCAAATCTGTATCTAAGTCCAAGGTCCCAGTTTCTACAATCTTGCTCTGAAAGCACCCACAAATTAGTTCTCAAAAAGAGATACATTTCAGTTTAACCTTATAGCATTCCATCTTTTTCCTGTTTTAGACAGAATTATCATCATTATGTTCCTTTGAACTGCAAAGTGCCAACAGAAGAGTAATGGAATAATGCGACTGCACACTACCTCGAGGAAGCAGGTTAATTTCCTCCTGGTGTGTTTAAAACATGCCTCTCTCCAAAGCCATCCTCACTCTACTGTTGATCAAAGACTGAGTTATCTGAGCTAGTTGTTTATACTATAGGCTTCTCATGCCATGGCTATAATTTATATATATACAATTATTTATACATAATATATCATTTTAATAGGGTCTTTAGGCACATCTCCATCAGGGGGAAAAAAATGAAAATACCCTAGCCTTTAATATTCTGTACATGTATATGCTTTAGGTCTCTCTAATTTTTTATTCTAGTGATTGGCAGAATTAGAAAGTGGTGACTAGCACAATTTTAAAGTCAAGCAGCAAACTCTCCACTCAGTTGTACTTCTAAAACCTATATTCACCTACAAATACCTACTGACCATTAACATCATGTGGATTGTGTGGCACAGCTTACTTTTCAGGCCCTTGAACTTTGACCAAAAAAAATAAATACCTTATTCCTTGGTGCATGAAGACAGTGTTATTGTAAGGCTCCGAACTCACCTTGTCTCTTTCTCTTTTCTTTGTTCTTAGTATTTCTGGTTTTAGAATACACTCATAATTGACAGGATTACAATATAACTAGGAATTTTGTGTATCTCATTACCTTGAGATTGACTGCCATAATAATGCATGTGCCCATTCATCAATGTTTTGTCATGATTTCAGAAAACCATTCCATACTCAGGAAGACAGGAGATACCAAATGGATTGCTTTGTAATTAGAGCATCTTTATTGCTCCTTTCTGCATAGCCTATCATGTTGTCAGTCTCAGTTATCAGATGAGGAAAGCTGTTACTCAGCTGACTTTTTTTCCTTTACAGAACTTGCATCAGAATTCAAGTTAACAGCTCCTTGGTGCTTTGATGCTGACTTTTGTGCACTAACCAGTTAGTAAAATTATCTTAATATTTTCATTATCTCTAATCCAAGGATAAAAATATATTAAAATATATTAAAAATAATATATATATAATATATTTTTATTTTAAAATATATTAAATATACATTCTCTCTTTGTATGCTCCTCTTGTGAGAAAAATTACTAAGTTTTCCTAAAAGCTTGGGTCGATTTTATCTGCAACTCCTTTGGCAGTACCTTTGAAAAACTTCAGTACATCAGGATAAAACAGTTGGTTTCTCATCCTTTCTTCTTCTGTAATTTAAAATTTCTGGAGTTATCTTTGTTTCAAGCATCTCACACTAAAATATTCAAAGTCAGCACAATTTTTAAAGGTGGGACAGCATTTTCTACCTCTGACTTTTAGGATGGGATCTGATTTTAATGTTAAATTGTTTATTTTTATTCCAAAGTCAACTGCCTTTGTGTACAAGCTCCTTTTGAGCTCCTCCCAGAATAAACATAGCTTAATAAATTCAACACTGTTTTGCTACACCAAGTTAACCATGCATCAGGAGCTACTAGGTGCAGAGTATAGTCTGAGGCAGAGGGCAGCAGGAATCCTGATAAAGACACCAGCCCAGGGTGCAAGATGCCCTTTGAGCAAAATGCCTGTCAGATGTATCACCAAAGGTCCACCTGCTTTAATCTAAAGACAAAGAAGTGTATTCCCCCTTGTATACTTCCATTCCTACAAGTTTGAATCTGTATCTTCAGTAGATTGTTTGCACTCTATTTGTATCTTATTAGATTTGATATATCTATTGATTTGATCAGATTCAAGGGAATATTGTGTGCATAAGATATACTGGAAACTTGTACCTTAAGTTTCAGCAATTTTTTATAGCTTCTTTGTAAAACCCCAGAAAACTGCCCCCTATTAACAGAAATTCTTACATCCCTTTAGCTGCAGTGACATTAATTGGATTTACCATAATTTATCATCATTCTGAAGAATATAACCTCTCAAAGTACATTAAATAAGAGTGCATTAATGAACAGTTATAATAATCAATTTACCCTCCCAGCATAATTCTCTTACCTGCAGCAGAGAATTGAAAAAAGAAAACCATCAACAACAGAGGTGCCTGTGCAAGATAGGAACCTTTGACCAATACCATGAGGCAATCCCCTACAAGGGCAGGTGTGAGTTCTTAGTCAGAGTCACTCCTAACACAAGTAGATGTCTGTTTGTTTATTCCCTTTTTCTGTTTATTTCTCTCATTCATGGGTATTTTTCAGTGCTGTTCCATTCCCATTTGAATAGCCTGTGCAATATATTGGCATAGGTTTGTTCAGTGGCTAGACACATAAATACATAATGCTTGTACAATTATAGAATATGTACATTTTCTCATCAAGTTTATCAGTTAGGGATTAGGCAAAGAAACAGAATTCCTGTGTTAACAAAACATAGAAACTTGAGTAACTTGCTTCACTTCAGTAACTTGTTTCACTCTTTGTAGTAGGGAAAAATAGCATCTTCCATCACAAGCACATTATCTATTGAGTGAAATAACATGATCATTGGACAAAGACAATTTGGAAACACTTTAAAAATTCAAGATCCCATCAGTCTGCAATAATAATCAGTGGAAAGGATGTTTCTTTTTAAGTCTTTATTTTAAGGGTAGGCAGTGGAAGAAGACACAGTTTATTCTTACTAAAATTAAATAGTACCTCCTTAGTACCCAATGAGTGCTCCTCATATGGAATGACTACACACCAAATCTGGGGAAATGAAACAAAACAAGTTTTCACAAATTATCATTATTTTTTACAAGTATTGTCCTCACTTTAGATCAATTAGGTATGTCACCTTTTCTTTGTTGTTTCCCATTAAATTATCCACATTTATATTTTGTATTTGACCCCTTAAGATGTTCCCTAATTAGGTTTTACCTAGAAAATTGCCTAAATGTTAATAACATGTCTCTTTCTGGAAAACACATTAAGGTCTTTAGTGGGATAATGGCACCCCCTGGGACACCAAAGGCACAAGCAAAAACCTGTGCTATGGATGTCCCTTTTTCCCACCCGCTAAACACTTTCCATCCAAGTAAATTCCCCCATAGCTTAGACTTGACATCCTGTGGCTTTTACCTCCCCGAATCGCATAAGCACACAGATGATTACGGGGACTGAGACAGATGCCAGGCTTGAAATACTTCAGCATTGATCCCTCCAGCTGCAAGACCACTGTAGTCCAGAAGATTGTAGCAGTGCTCACTCTGCTCTGAGCAAATTTGCAGATTTGGCTTTCTGACCACAGATGATGTGGCCAGAGGGCTTGGCCAGGTTTTGCCACATTTGCCACTGCGAGTGTGCCTTGAGAGCCTCTAGAAAGCCTCTTTTTTAACTAACTCTTTATGGGCTTGAAAGACTACCACCATCCTCCAATTTCCATAACATGCAGGTATTATGTGCTGAAAGCTTAAACGATTTTTAATTACTACCACTAAGTGGCTTTTTCTTTCCCTGAAATGACAAGGATTTTGGCTTTTAACTAAGATAAATAAAGTCACTGTGATAACACTAGATCTGAACAGGTCAGATTCACATGTGTGCATAGAAATTAATTTAATTCTGAGCAAATAAATAGCCTTTTTCGTCAACAAGATAAATTTTGCGAATTAAGTTTTATACCCACCAAAGACTTAAGTTACAAGTTTGTTTTTTGGCACCTGGTGTTCTGTGGGTATGCCTGTAAAACAGGAGATGCTCTGCAAGCTGTGGCATCTATCAAAGCCCACTTGTAGATCTCCACACTGCTTAGGTAAACCCTCCCTTGGTCACCTGGCATTTTCACATTCACTTTACAAGAAATCAGCCTGAATGAGGTCACTTAGCACATGATTCAGTCAAAGCTATTTCAGCTAATGGTTTAAAACATATTCATGAAGCCTCTCATTCCCCTCCCAAATCTCTCTTTGACTGGACAGCCCCAGTGTGGCGCAGGACAGCGATCAGCTGCTTCACCGCGCTCCCTTCTCCACATACCACCATCTGGCTGGCCACGTGCTGGAATGTCTATTGTGAAATTTCCCCTACATGAGCAGGAAATCTGGGCTGCTCCACTAGGGCAGCCCTCTGTCTGCTTTGCACAGCCAGGGCAGAGGTTGCGGTCTGAACTTAGTGAGTGCTGTAGGTTTCCCAGAGGGAAGAGTACTCTAATTCTTAATTTTTTTTTTTTTTTAATTCAGTGGGGAGTTAGTTTGAAATTATAATATTTCCAGAAATGATGGGGAGCCACAACACCCAGCACACAGGGCAGTGTTGACGGGCATGAGCTTTGCACCTCAGATGGGCAGGAATGCCAGTGGTGCCCTTGCTAGTACTGCTGGCACAGTGGGGCTGTGCCTGCTGCCTGACTGCCATAGGAACTGTGTACCTAGTTCAAGGAAAAAGGTTTGGCTCAAAGCACATGGTTCTTCAAGGAACAAGAAATTTGCCTATACCTTAAATTATTTTGCAGCTACTTAAATAACTGCTGTGCTAGAAGCTCTGCAGGCAGTAATTATTCTTCCATTTTCTTCTATTAGGCAGCCCTGAACTGAGCCATGAAAATTGCTTTGAAATCACAGCAGACAAAGAGGAAACTTTTGGACATAATTTATTTTGGGATGTTCCAACCCAGAGCTATCGTCCAAACCAAAAAAGAAGTCCAGCCCTGCCAAGTCCTTAATCATTGAAAAGAAGAGACCACAAAACTGAATGAAAAGAGGATTGGAACAATTTTCCTACTCTGAAAAAGCCCCTTTTTTGGAGTTACTGTCAGACGAAAATAAGGGAGCAACAAAACCCCTTAATACATCACTGATATATCTTACTGGAGGTTACTTGCACAGTCCAAACCTTTGAAATGGGAGCAATGCTGGAGTTTGTCCTTGCTGGGAGAGAGCTCATATGTGGACTTTGCATTTCAGAAAATAAAGCCTTACTAGCATTTCAAGGGAAATTTTCAACCATGTGAGTGCAAGAGTCTTCTTAAGAGTGTCCACCATACTCAGCCATCAGAACATAACTGTAACATAATATCCAATCTCTTACACTTCAAGCACTTATGGACTCATCTTAAAAACATTTAGCAGGTACAGGATGACCTGTACCAGGTACAGGTATTATTTCTAGCACAGAAGTAACAAACAGCTCACTCCGTCAGGATCAGGTGCCATTGAGTTTGACAGAATATAAACACAGAGCAACAAAGTCTCTCAACCATACAGCATATATCTGGAACCAGGAACAAAGGTATATTTTAAAACTCTGTGAATATGATCTGACAAATGTGTAACTTCTGTTAAAAGGACCAATGTATATTTAAAATACAAATGTATCTAAGTTCTGGCAAATTCAGAGTTTAAATCTAGTCTGGAATATGATACCACAAAAATAAAAAAAAAAAGATAACAGTAAACACAATTGTATGACTGAGAAAGCTAGCTGGAAATGGGAATTAGCAAAACCTGTGATACATTTGTTATGAAATATAAAATCATCTGTACTATCCCTCAAGTGGCAATCACCATCTAGCATTATTGTGTCAGCATCAAACCAGAAAAAGTCCTGATGGGGAGAAGAGTGCAGTACAAAACTGGTTTTAGCAAGTGTATTTCATCTTGCAATGTGAACGCTCACAGCACAGTTTTGCTCAAGTTACTAAATACAAGAGCACAGTTCCTGGGAAAAAGCCCTGCAGGCTCACCCCTCATCCCCTCCCTTCACTGTTGTTTGCTTAAACCATTTGTGTGTACTTAACTCCCCAAGACATGTTCCTTGGTGTCTCAAGGTGGGATTCAATGAGCACATAGACACCCCATGTGGGCCAGGGACCCTGCAGTCCCAGGCACCTCTGTGTCCTTCACCTCAGTGCATTTCTGCCCTCTCAATGCAGCCAGTCCTACCTCTCAACCTGCTGCCCTCAGCCAAGTGGGTGGTAGAAGCCAGGAGAAATGCTTTTACTCCTATTTCATCTATTACATTTACTAACCTGTTCTTAAACAATCTTTGAAGCCCTTTTTTTTTTTTTTTTTTTTTTTTTTGTCCCTGAGCCGGTCCTCCCTGTCATATGCATGGCACGAAAGCCCACTTAGCACTATTCATAAGCATTTATTTCCTCAGGAACCATGAAAGTTTACTTTTCCACAGAAAGAGCTTTGCTATTCTGAGCATGGAACGAGGTGCATGACTGCTTCTGGAGGTCCCACTCCCAAAAGGAGAGTAAAGCAAAACCCTGGATGCCTCCCAGTGTAGTGCTGAGCCCAAAAAGCTCAGAGAAGAACCAAAAAGGATCTTTTCCAAAAAGGATCAGCAAAGCCTCAATTAGATGTTCTTAATACAACACAGAAAATTATTAAAATACTGTAAGAGTATTACAGCAAGCTCTGAGAGGGAGGTACAAGATGCATGTGACCCACCATGCTGACCAATATTGAGGTAGACGTGCTGCAAGTGAGACTGCCTGGCCTCCAGGAGTGTTTGTGGCAAGATCTGCAGGGAGCAGGAACAGCTTCGAGATGTCCAGCTGCTACAGCAGAAAACCAGGTGAGTTCTGAGCACACAAACACCTCTTCACATCCTGACATTTTGCCACTTCCCTGTGGTCCACTACATAGCTCTATTTGTTATTTCTCATCAGAAAAAGGCTTTGGGCCATTTCAGTCCTATGTTTCAGCAATGCCCAGACCTGAGCTGCCAAAAAATGCAACGCCTCCATCCTACAGTTACACCACAAGTCATGAATAATAATAACACCAAGGATGTGTGTCTCTGTTACAGCTGCAGCTCAGTGAGCCTTTTTGTCCTATTTTTTTTTATACCTCCTTGGACATAAATTTGACCTACAGCAGGTCAAAAATACAAACCAAACATTTAAAAATCACAATTCTTAACTTAGATGCCATTAAAATATACTGCCCACCTGAAACAATAGGTGATTCATTTGCAAAAGCTGATTATTTATTTATAAAGATGCAAAGTACAAAGCTGCACCAAGATCTCAGGGCAAGACAGTGAACCAAGCAGTGTGTTATGAAACCTTCCACTGACACCTGCAGAAGATAAAGTATTCAGGAGAGGGAGAAACACAACAGGGAGAACATCCTAACCATTAGAACAAAAGTAGGTAAGGGTTTCCTCTGACTCCTCCATTTCTGTCAGAAATAAATACTTGAATAGCAAATTTTAAAATGGCGACTGGCCTGACCTGTAATATTATCAAATTCCACAAATCTTTCAAAGGGCCTTCCTCTGTTTCCCTGCTCCACATCCTTTTCCCTCAAAAACCAAAGCCTAGATTTTTTTTCGGAATAGTAACTAATAAACAGAGGAACAAGAAAACTAGCAACAGGAAAGAATATTACCAAATTCAAATACGAAAAATGAAGGAAAACAAAACCTTTTCAACAATACCTGAGGAAGTCTACAAGTCCTAGGACTGGTCAGAAATTCTGCTATTCCAAGGATTGATTTTTGACTTTAGGATACGCTTTTAAATTCAGCCAAATCTGTCATTAATCATTAATGTAATACTAATTTCTCTGTGTTCTTTTCTATACACATTCAAGATTAACCATTCCAGCATGAAATGTATAACTAAATGATACAACTTTATTTGTAGAGTATTTCCATGGGTGGTGAAGTAATTCAGATGCTCTATACATTCTCTTCACAGGGCATCCTCTCCAAACATTAATCATGGCCAGTTTGGTTGCTGGGCTATGACATCTTCATGAGCTTCACCTGCTGCAGAAAGGAACAAAGAAAGCAGTGCAGATCCCTAACTCACCATCCCCCATCCTGACAGCAGCAGAAGCACCCCAGCATCCCCCAGAGACAACAGGCACAGGGGGATAGCACCAGCCCATGACCTGATCTTCCTAGGTTTGGCCCCAGCCCATCACTACAGTCTTTACTGGAGTTAAGCCTCTAGTTTTTCTTCCTTAGCAGGAATTTTCCACCCACTGTTTCAGCTGGAAACTATCCACCTTCTCACACCAGGAGAGGCAGAGAGCAGTGAGGGAGAGCAAGCCCCAAACACTACATAAGGTTTTACATTTGCCAGATGCCCCAGTAAGTTTGCCAGTGTCCCTCGGCTGCGGGGATGGGGTCTCACATCCACCAGCAGAGCCAGCCACTCCCATCAGAGCGCCAAACCAGCAGGAGGAGTTTCTCCCGTCGGCATCCATAGTTCTGCTGCCTAAGAATTTTCCAGCCCTCACAGACTGGAACAAAGAGGCTTTTCACAGAGATCCAGATTGCCTCCAGAGCCTGTCCCTTCTTTATTTACAGGAAGGCTCTTAGGTTTAGTCTGGAAAGGTCTGCAGATTGCGAGGGGCCTCTAGGGGAAGAATTCTGTCAAAGAATGTATCCTGCAATGCATGCTCAAAAGGGTCTGCTTTCTGATTCATTTCATCTTCCCTGGAAATTAACTTCACAGCCCCATTTGCCTTTCACACCTTTATGATCTGTTTTTTCCTGAACAGCTCAATTACTTTGGATTTGTAGAGCCAAAGACAAGACAACTTGCAGGGCCTAGTGGGTACCTGACTAGAAATTTCTGTGATAAGGCTGGGCCAGAGGTCAGATTTCCCCTTTTCATTCTGCATCTCCAGCACTGCTGTTCAGCTGACTCAAAAGCAGGTTGCTTCAGCACTGAGGGGAGCAGTGGGAGAGTGATGCCAAGGAGAAGGTAAACACACATTGCCCCTTCTGGCCACCACTATACATATCTACTCTAACATAAACTGCAGCACAGAAGTATGATGAGAATGAGGGCCCAAAGCAGATATATGTTTGGCTCCAACGAACACTGATAGTGACCTCAAACTGCTCATCTGAGCTTATTGTTTTCATACACAGGAAAAGGATTTAGTAACATACACATTGATATTTAGTCCTATTTAGCCACCCAAGAAGGTGTTACATATAGGACTGATGAGACACTTGTAAGTTCCTGAGGCAGCAAAATTCAGATATCAACTCAGATCTGTCAAACACCTGGATGACTCAGGACTGAGCAAAGTTCCCTTGCAAACAGGGGGAAGGGCCATTGCCTCTATCCATCTGGTTGCTGCTGTATACTAGGGGACAGAAACAGCAATATTATCAGCTGATAATAAGAAGGTCATATTTATCTTAGCTATCATGTACTGGTTTCCCTCTGATTATGCCGAGAAGGTAGATACCTATTATTCCTTTCATCTGGCACAGGTCTTCTCTCTTTCTGCTTATGTACATGTAGGCAATGGGCCCAGCTACTCAAGGTAGTATTATCAGACCCTACTTTTATAGCAGTCAGACTCCCCAAGATGTGGAGATATCAAATAAGGAAGATAGCATTGAATCTGTCACCCATTGTCATCAACCACATCAGGCACATGTAAGGACAGGACTATATTCAAGCTAAAACAATAATGGAGTTTTGGGAGCACATAGCATAGCAAGGTATTTTTAATTGGGATGATCTCATGATAGAAAAGAAGCAAGATTTAAAATAGATTTTGTTGGGTCACCTGATACACATAGTAGACAAGTTTTCATGCACAAAATAATCAGGAAGCAGTTGCTTTAATGACAGAAGAGCATCTGGTACAAAATGCTAGCAGCAGCAGTATGGAAATGAGGTGAAAAAGCATGATGGAAGAAATTACCCAAAGAGTCTCATCAAATAAAAAAATCCTGCATTAGCATGATGGGATAACTTGGGATACTTTGGAATTTTATGACCCATGCACATGCATTATGAAATTGATACTTTTTTTAAACAGTCCTGCTATCATGCTAGGATGAATTGCTGGAATGGTTTCTTCTGAAAAAATACAGTGCAGCCAGGAAGATCTGCAGCACTAAGATTTCATTTTAGTGAAATTGCCATTAACGTTTTTCACTAATGTCAGCCAATGTTCTCCTTAGAAAAAGGTATCCTTTCATACCCTGTATTTAATTTGATTTCACCAACAGAATTCTATACCAGCTGCTCAGAGCAAGTGATGCCTTGCTTTTGTACAACAGACTGAAATACCTGTCTCTTTTATAATTACATGATTTTATTTTTGTTAGCAGCAAAATAAAGACAGTTACATACTAACTTGGTTGAAAGAAATACCTTCACCTATGAGGGACAGTAACAAATAATTCCATTGCTTATCTCATTAATGGATTAAAAGTCACCTTCATGCTGAGGTTAGTTTGGGTGGGACAGCATTACAAGTGTTTGAGCCATGAGAACAACATTCTTCACAGAGTTGTTTTAGCTAACACAGTGGTTGGGGTCCCAGAGGAAACTATCAAGTAGCATTACTGTATGTTAAACTAACTACAGCTTTAAAGCCCCCAAAGCTATAATCATTGATAGGACTACCTGAAGAAATGAAGTGCTCAGGAAACAATCGTTTCAATGATAAAATCTTCACAGCAGCAATCATCAAATGTTCATGAGTACCAAAAAGAAGTAAAGAAGTGCAAGAGGTTTTATAACGAGTAGAAAACAAAAACAAAGGTATGTTGATGAATGCAAACTACCACCATGCAAGGTTAAGTTACATTCTGACTATCGTTTCCATTGAGATACCAGGGTATTCCAGTATTCTTCCCTACTTATCTTTAGAGACTGAGCATGTATGCATGGAATGCAAAATGTTTTTATCTAGAAGCACCAAATCCCTTAAAATACCAGACCTTTGTTCTCTCTGACATGGAGAACTTAAAAACAGCTAAACTAGCAGTCACTAGCCATGGCACATGTGCATTAAGCAAAGTATAAATGTAGTGCAGTTCTGAATGACTCAAAAAAATAAAGCAAGGGTGAGACTTAGTTTGAGACCAGAATCATACCAAATCAAGTGTTTTACCAAAGATGGCAAATAAAATTCCTATTTTTTAAAATGCAAGAAAGTTGTTTTATAGAACCTGTATCAGTTAGTAACTATGAGGTTAAACACAGTGCTGTGACTCTATTTAAACTGTCACTGCCAACAATACAGTATTTGGCTAAGTTGGAGAGTATATGCAAAACCACCATGTGATCTTGACAGCTTTGGCACATACAACTGGGCATTGTCCATGACAATTAGACACATGAGGACTGGATACATGAAAGAGTCACATGGCACAGCAGCACCCCTCCTGCAAGCGCTTCTGTGATTCCCAGTGCCACCTGGCTCAGACTGCAAGGAAGGCAAACCTCTTCCATCACTCTTTCCTTGGCAAGGTGTTGCAGGATCATGGCCAGGGCTGTGCTGAAGAAACTGAAGGCATGAGGCATCATTGGGTAGATCAAGTGAACCACTATGTCTCCACCTGAGTGCAGAGAGGAGGGGTCTGGTCGCTGGCAATATTTAGGCTGCTGGTCATCTACCAGAAGCTACCAACACTCAGTGAGTGAGGTGATCTTCAGTGTGATAAAAGGAGGGCTACATGCCAGGAACAGATGTTCCTCTGGGAAAACGGCAGATTTGAAAATCTGGGGAAGTCATATTTAAGTGCAAACTGATAGGCCTGAGAGCCTGGGTGAACAAAAATAATCCACAAGTCACAAGAGAAAACAGACAACCTCCCATAAATAGTTCCACTTTTAGGGCTGCTCTCTGGCTCTGTGTAAGGCAGGACATGCCTGAAGCTCTGCACGATTCCCAGACTTTCTGTCAACAGTTTTCATATACAGGCAGCCTTCAGACCCCCTGACACCCTAAATCACAGGTGATGTTATCAGTATCACCATCTCGCACTCTGCTCCTTCCTCTCATGAAGTAACTAAAAAACAAACAGCTCAGGAAGGCTGGAAGTTAGACACTGCTTTCTGCTCATGACCAGACTCTTGTCTGGTTTTGCCTGTCCATTCCCTCCAACCCTGTTTTTAGGACTGTCCAAACTGACTGAAACTGCTGGACTGCCAGAAGCTCCTTTAAATTCCTGTCTATTTGCTTCCTGCACCTGAGGACTTCCACCAGCCAGGGCAAAAAAAAAGAGAGCATCAACATGACAAAAATGAAAGCAAGCCATGCCAACGAAAACACTATTTAAATGAGTGAATTGTCCCACCAACCTTGGTGAGCACAGGGTCATACAAAGAAATGAAGAACAAATACAAAGCCTGCTAGAGTTTTAATTGTAACTATCCCACCATCCTACCCAGAAGATTCTTCCCAGACATAGTAGCTAAACCATGACATTTATCTCCTGATGCAAGTCCCTGACAAAATTACACTTCTGCAACCAAACAGAACAAGGGGAAAATTCAGTAACTGAATCATAGAGATGTACCTCCTAAAGCAGTCACATCACCCAGAGATCCAGACCTGCCCACCCCTGCTCAGTTCTGCTCTCTCCTTAGCTCTGTCCTGCTTCTTATATAGCAATTGATTGCACCTGTGAAGAAGGTAGAGGTAGTGGGTTCAGTGCTGGCCAAATGTCCATGTATCCTCTATAATTATTTACACATTTCCTGCTGTGAGATAGGATTAGGAGAAAGGCAAAGCAGGCTCAAAACTTTAAAAGGGTATAAAGAAAAGTTTATTAACAGTAACTAAAATAAAGAATAAGAAGAATCAGAATAAAACCTTTAGAACACTTCTCCTCCCCCTACATATTGCTGACAGTAAGCCACGTTATTCTTTCCTAAAACTGTCTCTGTATCTGTAGTCTAAAACTGGTGTTTACTACAAGGTATCAACAAGCCTTTGAAACTTAATGTAAGCAAGAGGGAAGAGAAGGATTTGCTCTCAGAAGCGGTAAAGAACATAGATTTGTTTGCCCAGAGCCTGACCTTTCTCACCCTTAAATAGCCCACACCAATCCCCATTTAATGTTGGGAAGGAGGGCTTTTACCCCATACTGTAACCAAGGAATTAATCTCCCTACTGCAATTCCTAGGTGTACACAGCACAGTACAAGAACAGGTGGAAAATGCTGTGATGTGACTTAAAAGAATCCAGTCCAAGAAGAAATTGTCCAGTTCAAAATTGTTAATGCAAACTGTGCCTTTATTTTCCAAACAGTCATGAGTTAATTAATCACTTACATGAAATTATGACCAGGCTAGTTTTTGCAGCTCTAATATTCCCCAAAGAATAGTTTGTGGTTTAAATTATGTGATGGCACAGGAGAAGAGCTTTTCAAAGAGTTTACAATCTTTGTCTCTTCTTCTGCAGAAGCTAATTGATTATGCATAAATTCACTTTATCCATACAGATTTATGTCCTTTTCCATCCTGTAATATTATGTTGACTCTGAGAACTTTCCTGTGAAATAGGAAAGTGTTGTAGTCCTGTCCTTGCACTAGAAGTCTCACAGTACCCTATATTCTTTACTACCCTTAATGGAATTTTTGCCTGAATGGCTTGTATGGCTTTTCAATTTCATTTCATGCTGGTTTAAAGATCAATAGAGGAAGGTGATGCCAAGGCACAGTAAATTTAAGTATATAAACTATTGTGCAGATGCTACAGCTTTAATTATACAAGCAGGCTTCTGTGCCTGTCCAAACAAAAAGTGATAAACAATCTGCTTACACAGTGGCAGCAACAGGATCAAGATCCATGAATTTATGTCCATAAACATTGGCTGCAGCAGCAGAACTAATTGAGTATATCCTGAGAAGTGCATCCCATATAGCTACTTTGCTGGGGGAAATCTACCTTGTTAAGAATTAACTAAGTTATACAGTCTTACATGGATATTTACATGGCTAGAACCTAAGTCTTCAAGTTGCTTTCTCTGGCTCCTTTTTCTTTTTCTGGCTGAACATATCTAATGCATTAAAAAAATAAGATTTAAAAAACCAGCATTTTTTATAGATCAGTTTTTACAATTGCCCAAGTAATGACCTATGGATCAGAGGTGGTCACTGTAAATACAGCTGTGGACGTGGATGATGACTAAAAGGACAGCAGCTCAGGTGCTGGTTAACAGATAAACAGCAGTTGGCAACTTCTGGGGCAATTCCAACATCTCCCTCCAGAGATACCATCTCTGAGGTTTTGCCTGCAAAGGATGTGGAAGTGCTTTAATTATGCCAGAATGTATTTACTGCCTGGGAAGCAGTCATGCCAAGTCTGTTAAAGACAAACAGTACATAAAAGGAAACAATGTACAATGTAAAGTTAATGCATTCCAGTTTGATAGTTAAGACTACCTTGGTATAATATTTTTTGTTAAAAATATAAAATAATCTAAGATAGTTAACATTGCAATCCAGGCCCATTCCCGGCTTTGAAAGAAAGTTTACTAAGGACTTCCAGATGAATATGAGGTGTAGCCTTTAACTCTGACTATAAAGGACCCCCAGAGGCTCCATCTGGGGGCTGTGGGTACCACCATGCTCTTGCACATCTCCTGACAAAATCTCTGCAGAGCTCAACCTAAAACAGGAGTACTCAAACTCTATCTAAACCCCTCTTGGAGAAAACTTGACAAGAAAAGCAACAGAAATAGGCATAGAAAAAGAATCTCTAACCACAACAACTTCTGGTTTTACAGCATTTTAATGACAGTTTCCAATCCCACCCCATTCTTATCTCATATACTCATGTACTTCATAACATGCTCAAGTTTGTCGATATTTTAGCTGGACACAGTCATACTACCTCCTTTATCATACACGTCTTTCTTCTTGTGCTGATGGCTGATCTCTCTCCCTAAAAACAACTTCATACAGAGCAGAAACCTTATCTCATCCATGATGTCTCTCTGTACTGCCTATTGGAAGGGATTAACTTCTCTTCTCTTAAAGAGAAGGAAGGTATGCATTCAAACCATACAATTATTATTCCACTCAGTAATTCTTTTTTGTAGAAATATATTTTGTCCAGAGAAATTGAGCATGCAGAGACATCACAAACACTGGATCCATTTGCTTTCAGTATTCCTTCTTCACTGATATGTCAAATAACTTCTGAGGCAGGTCACCCAAATGAATGCAGCACAACAGGTTGGGCATGTCTCAGTCTGCTTTCAGTCACAGAACACTATGGGATTTGTTAAGTGGCACAGATACAGCCTGCACTATCATAGTGCCATCAAAATACAAATCAAAAAACATGGGGAAACCATGGCTATAAATCTTGCTACAAAAACATTAAAACTACATTTAGCAAAAAAAAAATAAAAATAAATTAGTTATTCTCACAGCAAAGAATACTGAAAACAAACAAATAAAAATATCCAACATATTATGATAAAAGATAGAAGTCACAGTAACTAAATACATAAATTATTTCTATTCTGGATCTAGCAACAAAAGGATTTGGAAAACCTTACTTAAATCTTATTTCTAAATTATATTGATGCTTTCCAAGTCCTTATTCAGAGACAGCCTCTGGATCTAGGATGAGGAGTCATTAGCCACAGTACTGGATGAAGGCGAGTGCTATCACTGGCATTACCGGACCATTTTGAAGGAAAACTCAGAATAACCTGCGGTAGTCTAACCTGCAGAGAACTCTTATTTTTAAGACACTAAGAAACAACCTTTTTCTTATTGTGAGGGTGCTCAAGCACTAGCATGGGCAGTTCAGAGAGACTGTGGTGTTTTTATCCTCAAAGATATTCAAAACCTGACTCAAGCTGACCTTCCTCTTAGCTAGGAGGTGGACTAGATAACCCTCAGAGGCGCCTTCCAGCCTTTACCGTTCTGTGATGAATAAAAAGAGTGGATCTATATTGCCTATGTCAGGGAGCTCAAAACACATAAAAATTGTCTGCAATTCCTCATTTCTTCACAGAGAATTTCTTATGAGATAATATCAGAGATTAATTTTAGATCGAAATAACATGAAATTAATTGGGCTTTTTGTTATGTATCACTTGATAATCAAAGACTGAGTGACTCAAGAGGGAAGCAGTAGGAATGTTCAGTACAGCCAGGGCAGAGAAAAGGCAGTATCTGTGCCTCTTTTAGCAGCAGCTAACTGCTAGACCAGCCGGATCTGTTTCTTGGTATGCACACAAAAAGCAAAAGGTGGGAGTGTGACAAAAATAATTACAGATATATAAAGACAAGTGAAACTAAAATACATATGCTCATCAATCATCAGACTTGGATTAGTTGCAAAACAGTACTCATTAATGCAGTCCATACTTCCCAACAGGGATTCCACTCTCACATGAAAAAGTTTGCAACACATGATGAAATAGCAAGAGACGGGTGTCACAAATCCATCGTCACGTGGTCAGTAAGTGATCTCTTGCCAAGAATTGCTTGAACCACTTCAGCAAGCAGTTAGAAATGAGGCAGATGAGGTCTGAAGGAAAGATCTTGCAGCACTTCCAAGCCAGAAAAAAGGTCACAGTTGAGCAGATGGTAAAAGAGAAGGAGCAATGCAGAAAAATGAAGGAATCTGGAAAGTACATTCTTCTCTCAAAATATTTAGGGGAAGGAAGGCAGTTTTTGTTATTGCACATTTAAGAGGGCCATCTTCAGAAGAGTGTGCACATTTTCTATGGTCTTCAGACAAATGCTCTTCCTGGGCAGCAAGAAAGACTCTATTCATTTAGGTAAGTTTAACACAGCCAAGAATATACCAGACAATGAATGCTACCATGCTTTAAGCCCAGTGCTATAAGATCCCAGAAACTGTAGCTTCAACATTCCACATTATGCTGCCTTTATTTTGGGCCACTCACTTATTTTGGGTCACCTCATTATGTAGGTGTTCTGCCAAACCTTGCTGCTGGAGTGTAAATCATGACTTGTCTGCTCTGTCTTTCTTATAGAGGCTGCTGCCACCACAGCAAAGCCAGCACAAGGGAAAATGTCCCCAGACTGAAGGTGTTCTAGTGCACAGGCCATATACTTTCAGCGATATACTTTGGTAAATAATGCTGTGCTGGTGTAAAGTGTTACCACACGCATGTATTCTTCCTGATGAGAGAATCTGGCAAACAGGAACATGAGCTGACACCCCTTTACCCCAGGGCAAAGCTACTGCCCTTTGCTCTGCCAGTGTAGCGGCTTTGTGCTCAAATGCCAGACACCAACCTGAGCAGCTGAGTGGGCACCTGGTCTCTTTTGATGGCTCTTACGCCATCCTCATGCTGGGGGTGATGATGCTCTAAGTGACCATGGTAAGACTTGCAGATCTCATCTGTCAGACTTAAGAGTGAACCTACCTCCACCTGCACTATAAATAAATTAAAGGGCTTTACACTCCAGTAAGTGATATGTAGACCCTCGTTCCCTTCCATCAATGTTCTACTACAGCACAATTCCCCAGAGATTTCTGCTTGGAATGAACTAACCAAGCATAAAATCTCTTCATTTTCCTTGTCAAAAGAGAGAAAAATAGTTAAGCAATAAAATGTTGCAAGGATCTGTTTGGGAGCATGTGTTGTAATGTCCTGGAGAAGGAGACAGGATTAGCTAACATTGCTAATGACACTTGGGTGCTGTGGCTATCAAGTCCAAAAGAAATGATTCTAAGAACCTGCAGGCAAGATCAAAGGCAGTCTGCAGATGAAGAGCCCAGCAGCTATTAGAAATGAACGTGTATAAACACACGTATAAACAGAGACAAAACCGTCTGCATTAAATACAGGTAATTTTTGAACAAGCGCCCTAAGAATGATGGGAATCCAGAAAATAGAGTCTACCCCTCTTATTTACCACAAAGGTCACAAAATGAGAACAGTTTAAAAATTAACAAGTGCTTTGCATACAGTTACTCCTGCTAACATAAGAGACTAATCCTGCTTTAGAGACTTTAAATGAATTCTGCAAAATTAATAAGAGGGATTATTGATCATCCTACATACAAGATCATGCAATAGATCAAAAACTTCACAGCCCTTTTTACACCTTTTATTTCAACATGATATAGTGGTCATTGAGAAAAGAATGTATAAACTCAAGTATAAAATTACATGCTTCCATCACATGCTAAAATGCAAAAACAAAAACAAAAAAAGCTTCTGAAAGTTTTTTTAAAAAAATAAAGTATTTTGAAATATCACCTAATTATGTCACCAATAGGTTGCCTTCTTATTGATTTGAGCCCCTTCTGTTTCGAACTGAGACAATTTTGGGTTATCCTATGTCTTGTTGTTTTCCTACAAGACTCCCACCTTGCTCAGCACACATGAAGTGCTTGCTGGCTGAGCAGTTGTTCAATACTTTGTAAAGTCTTCACAGCTCAGACTAGCTCTGTAGCTTGTTCCTTTCATGTTATTTTTGGATTCACTCATAATCCACTCATGGGCTTGTCTAACATGACCAGATTGCCTAAGTGTCTATCTGAATTCTTTGCAAACAAGAATAAATTTACTTCACAGCAGCCCATTTTGCAAACGGTGTGTTTTTATTACTTCCACATTATACAATGGGAAATTGAGGTATGGAAAGATTCATAACAAGTATCTCCAATAAATGTGACTACTCAGAGTCATATAATATTTTTTTTCCAGAGACTGCTTAAAATATAGGTGATACCTTGATTTCACCTGTTTTTGCAAAAGCTCTGCATTCCTGCAAATCAGATTGAGGTTCTCAAGACAGACACCTCAAAATAGGGAACATGAAAATGAATGATTGCTTTTGAAAAATCTATTTTAAATGACTGGCTTCTCATCAGACAGGAAATATGCAGAGGCATGAAAAACACCCCTGGTTCATCAGGGTAGCATTCAACTGTCTGCATATGAATCTCCTTTTTTATTCCAGTTTCTAGAACTAGTCATTATGCTTTTTCCACTTTCTTCAATAAACAAGGCAAGGATCCTTCAGATGATGACACCTTTAGAAAAACAACTCATCCAGGGAATGGAGTCCAACAGAAAGCAATATAGTTTAAACTAAAGGCCAGAATATAAAAAGTGAATGTAAGAATGTCAAATTGCAAGGGCAACCACCAAAAATTAATGAGGCCTTAACAAGGAAGCAAAGAAAGGAACCTGCTCAATAAAATAAAAATCTTAAAATAATGCTCAGCTCCAGGGATGAAATACAATACATCACCCTGTCACTTCACCTAAAATAGAAACCAATAACCCCAGAAGTTTATACTTTCCTTTATGGAAAAGTGTGGGAAGGGATTAGGATACACTTGATGCAAGTAGATTCTGTGGGTATTTCTTGAGAGCCAGAACAGTTAAAAAAATCTTCTGTTCCATTCCAGATCAGCACATGATCTAACAAGCTGTCTTAAGAAGCAGGGAACACAGGTTCACCAAAAGACTGAGGGAAGTTCTCTGCAAAACAAGTCTTTCCAGGAAAGAGAAAGGCTGTACCTGAAACAGGCTATACCTGGAACATTTCTAACCAAGAAATTCAGTTTTCTCTATTGCTTTATCATTAAAACTGCCTTTTTTTTTTTTTCCCTCTTGAGCAATTACTCTTCTTGAACAAAATTGTGATTATTTTTACTTTTCTTTTTTCTTTCTCACAGTGCAGAATAGCCACTACTAATTCATCCTTGTAATTAACACAGCTGGAGACAAGTTTTCATCAAAATCATCACTACATCCACAAAATGTACACGAGCACTTATTATATGTTCAAAAATGCTTGTAAATAAGCATACAAGCAGGATTACACAATTTGTATGCAAAGATGTGGGTTTCCAAGGGCATTTTACCATGACAACATTACAGGTGAAATGTGCCTTCAAACATGCACACATTTTCACTAATTTGTACCTTAATGAAGAACAGAAATGCGTGTTTACTTCAAAAAACATTTGAACCTGGCAGTATCACTTCTTAATGAACAGTACCAGAAGCTGCGGTATGTTTTGCATTTACAATTTTATTGTGGTAACACTCAAAAAAGACAACATAAGTACTTGCATTTCCTAGAAATTCCCCACACACCAGACTTCCCTCCGTAACCCTTGAACTGTCATATTTCTGTGTTTTTACCATGCTCACATGTGTGATGCCAGATCATTTTATGTGGGCATATAATAAAATATCCTGCTATATTTCACCTTCTATTTCAGATTACATTGAAGGCCCACCATGATTTGTTATCCCTTTCTTGAGTGTTTATCCTTCAATAAGTCACCACATGATATATCTAGACCGAAAGTTTAGAGTAATTTTTCAGATCAAATTATTTGGAACAGGGTGGCTGGGAACAACTACATTTACCTGTGTTAGAATTTGACCAGCATGCTCTGACAAAGACTACTATTTAAAAATGTGTTGGTCACTGCTCAATTTATACTTCCCATACCTTCAAATATATTAAACATATGGATACTACTCTGTCAAAAAACCCATAAAACCCAAACAAACAGAACCACGCCCCAGCAAATTAAACACCTCAACACGTACAACTGCTCCATGTGTCTGGCCAAATGAAACAAAAGCATGAGGTCAGTCTGAAAATCCTGCGTGCTCCTTCTGCTTAACTTCTAGCTTGAGCCCTGGCACAGTTTAGGATACAGCCACACGAGGGACCATTGCCCCAGAAGTGGGGATCGCCTTCCCTTCACCCTCCCGGGTTGGCCAGGGACACCTCAGCAAGTGGGACACCTGCAGACACTCCACATCCCAGCGCATGTGGAACTACACTGACTTTCACGTTGGAAAACGCACTCTGACGGGCTGGGCTGGCATGCAGCCTTTGACGGGCTTGGAACTGGAAAAAAGAAAATCAAACTTACACAAAAAATAACCTAAATGACAAACAACCAAGCTGTGATCCAGGGGCAACAACGCTGGAGGTGCCTTTTGCCCCTGCTGGAGGCTCCACACTGAGGCTGTGGCCCAGTATGTGTTTATATATTTATATTTGTGTATATACATGTATATATATATATATGTGTGTGTGTGTGTGTGCGCACGCATGTGTGTATATACAGATGTGTACGTATATATACACATGTGTGTATATATATGCACACATATATACGCATAAATGTATGTCTGTATGTGTTTATGTATATGTGTATACACACATATATATACATATATTACACATACCTATATGTGCAGACATTTATATGCATATATTTGATGGGTGTATATATACATACAGAAACTATTTTTAAAAAATTGTATTTAATTTCATAATTTACTTGCAGACTTCACAGCTGAAGTAACGGCGGCTGCAGGAGCCCCCCGCGGGCCCGCGGCGCTTTCCCCGACCCGCAGTGCCCCCGCCGGCCGCCCGGCGCCGGGACACCCGTGCGGGTTTGCCGAGCGCCCGGGGCCGCCACCCGCCCGCCCCGCCGCCGCTGTCCGCGGCCCCGGCTCCCCGCGGCCGCGCCTCTCCCGGAACGGTGCACCCGCCCCGCCGCGGCACCGCGCTCCCGATAAAAAAACCGCAGTTACCAGGAGTGGGGTTCGAACCCACGCGGACATGCGTCCATTGGATCTTAAGTCCAACGCCTTAACCACTCGGCCATCCTGGTGCAGATACCGGGGACCGCTCGCAGCCGCTCCTACATTCATGGCCGCGCTCCCAACCGCCCCCCGGCCCGCCCGCGACCCTCGGGGGTGCCCCCTCACCCCCGCCCCCCCCGGCCGCCGCTCCCTCCCTCCCGCCTTTATTCCCAGCGCGGCGGGCGCCGAGCGGCGCGCTCGGGCGGCCTCTCCCGGCGGCGGGAGGCGGGCGGGCAAGGCCCGGCGGGGAGCGCCGCCACGGAACGACACCGAGCCGGGCCGAGCCGCACCGAGCCGGGCCGGCCGGGCCTGCTGCCGCCGCCTTCCCGCCGCCGGGTGCCGGGCCCGCAGCGGAAGGGGGAGGCGGGGGAGGTGCGCGGCGCGGTACGGGCCCGCCCCTGGGGGAGAGCAGGGCGGGCGGCGCCGGGCCGGGGGCTGCGGGAGTGAGGGCTCTGGGCAGTGCGGGGGCTGCGGGCAGTGAGGGCTCTGGGCAGTGCGGGGGCTGCGGGCAGTGCGGGCTCTGGGCAGTGCGGGGGCTGCGGGCAGTGCGGGCTCTGGGCAGTGCGGGCTCATCCCCCCCGGAGCGGGCAGGGCCGTGGTTCCGGGCATGAGAGGCAGTGGGGTGGTTGTGCCGACACGGCACCGGTACGTTATTATTTCCGCCCAAGTGTTTCCTGGAATGTATCTTCTCTCGCTCGTAGAAGGAGAACCAAAAGTAATAAAGTCCAAAGCCATCAATTACGCGTAATTAGGAGGAAAATTGTCGCAGGGGAAAGATTTTTTTGCCGGTCGCCACTCTATGCCGTGTCTACGGAAGCACCTATCGCATATTCCCGGTTGCTGCCTGCCCTGGGACCTCCCCCTTCTCCCTTCATCAGAGGCGCAATGGGGAAGAGGCACTTCGCTGGCTTCACCGTGGCACTGGCTCCCACTCTCGCTGTTATTTACCAGCGGAGGAAATGGACATCCTGCATGGCACCAAACCTGAGCATCTCTGAGGTGTGAGAAACATACTCCACGCAGCACAGGCTGAGGACACGGGCCCGTGGCAGCCTCCGGCACACGAGGAAGCGGCGGCGGCCGTCTGCTGTCCCACCAGCAGAACAGGAGCACACTCCGTGCTTGGGTGCTGAACACTCTGCCTGGCCCTGCTGCCCCTCTGCAAGGGGTCCGGGGCTGGAATTTGCAGGTGCAGGTGGTGCCTGACCTGCTCAGCTCTTAGTGCTCAGAGACACTAGGCGTGCTTCTGAGGGAAAATAATATGTGCGGTCTCGTGTACCGTACATGTTACTCACCCGCGGGAGCTCATCAATAAAAGAACAGCTCTTCCAATGGAACTTGCCGTGCCGTATCATTGCCTTGAAATGACTGGCATGCCATAGTTCTCTGTTCAGTAGGGTAGTGCCTTTCAGCAAAGTACTGAGTAGAGAAACAGGTTTTTTACTTTTCTGTTCACATCTAACACCATTTCTGAGAAACACAGTAAAATGTTACTTTTTCTTGTTCAGACTTGGTACCCTACACCCTTACCTTGCACTCTATGTGTGCACGGTAAGAATGGTGAAGCTCTCTTCTGCTGGCTCTTACTTGCTTTGGCTCAACCATAATGAAGACACTACATAATATGCTAAAAACGTGGAATATGGATCTGCTGTTGTCTTGTTACATATTAGAGAAACAAACACTACGGCTCCATGTGAAAATACCATTGCATTTGAAATTTATTAACCAGAATCACCACATAAACTATCTATTAAATTACAGTTTCCTGCCTTCATTATGTCTGTGATATTTTCTAGAGATAGAACCACAACCCCATGTAACTTTTTCCTTTTTCAAATAAATTTCAAATAGCTACCATAGTTCAAAAATCTAGAGAACATATTTTGTTTTAAAGAAATAATAAAAATACAGCTTGGGTTGTGCATTCAAAACATCCTTAATGCAGGTAAGATTAGAAAAGCAGCAGTTTAGCAGAGCTACTCAGCTGAGCTTCCAGAAAAAAAAAAAAATTGGATCTTAAGAGCTATCCTTTTACTTCAAAAAATTTCTCTCAAGACATGTGCCAGAGATACCTGCTCATGTGGGCAAGTGTGTCCACAGTTTGGTCCTTCATTTTGAGGAAGCAATTGTCCCATTGCCATTTCTGTAAAATGAAACCCATGATTAAAAAAAAGAGTCCCTCTAGACGTAATGGAAACCCATATGCATAGTCATTACATACTAAACATTATATTTTGTAATAGGGGAATTTTTTGTCTCTTACATGTATGCCGTGCTGTCTTTCATTTTTTAGAAGGAGCAAAGTGCCCCTGGTTGCCAGTTCTTTATCCTCCTCAGAAAAGACTGGTTGGTGGCTGGTTGGTGGTGTGGGTTGTGAAAATTCAGCTTCATTAGGAAACGAAACTAAAAAACAGCAATCCTAAAAGCTAAAATATCCCCTCTCAGATTTTAACTTCTTCACCCCTCAAACCCAGTTTAAGTGTTTTCTATATGAGGGAAGAGGGGGGAAAAAAGCCCTACTAACCTATAGAATATGCTACACATATCTGCATAGGAGTTGTGATGTTTTTCAGAAGGAAAGGCAGCTTTCCACAGAAGATGTCCATTCTGCAGCTTCTGTTATTAGTATGCTAACAAATTATCAAGCAATTTTTATCATCATTTTCCACTCATCCGGCGTGGCATGAGTCCTTGCAGCTATAGTGTGATCAGGTTTTTTTCTTCCAAAAGTCTGTTCAACTGCGATTAGGCAAGTTCATGGGCTGGCTAAATTTGAGTTCTTACACAACTGAAGGGTAGAAAAAAACCCCAAAATATTAAGCAATTGATGTGTTTGCAAGAAGAGAATGATAGAATGATTGCTTCAGTTACTGGAAGTAATTTCTAAGTGTCTCTGAACTCACAGTGTATCTTAAAAATAGTTTTAAAAGGTCTCAGGTTGGTTTTTGACTAATTATCTTTTTTTTTCCCTACAGCAACAGCACTAAGTCAGGAGAGAAAGTCTACCATTACCTTTTCTTTCCCTGTGCCCCAAATCAAACTAAAGATTTGAATACTAGTTTTACATATCTACTAGTGAAATCACCAAGGTCTCAGAAGAGCCAGAATAAATTTGATTATTTTTTTAACTAGAGAATCATCTTAGAATGCATGAAACTCATTTTTCTTGAGTGTTTTAGGGAAAAAACAATAGTAAGTCTATCTCAATATGCAACACATTTCATTTACCATGGCAACAAATATTAGTAGGACTATTTTTTTCTAGGCCCTGTTTATTCTTCTTTTACCAACTCATAATTTAGTCCAGCAACTTTTAAACTAAACTTTGACAACATAAAACACTATTCAGAGCTGCAGATTCAATGTACGACACTCTGCACTTTCAGTTTTTCTTATTAAATATTTTATTCAATTTGTAGATGCAAAAAAGGAACCAGCACAAAAAAAAAAGTACATATTTTTATCAAAAACATTGGTAAGTGCTAGGAATATGCATGTGAAAGGAAATACAGTATTTAATTCTTCATTGATTTATCCCCCATGCTGACTCTCAGAGGTTTAGGGTATTTCTCTACAAATGCACAGTTCCACTGACTTAATGGCAGTACCTACAGAGTAAACAACCTTGTCTCCTTGAGTAGCACCAAAGCCAGTGGCTGTGGTCCCAGCTCATCACCCTCCTTTCTCCCATTTCAAGTTTGAACAACTCGCTGGAGACATCCTCAGACAAGCATAACACTGATATTACCAGTACACTACTGAATATCAAAATATCTTAAAGTTTAGGAGATCAGTGTTCCTCACTCTTCCATGTTATCAGAGACAGGTGCTGCAGCAAAAGGGACACTCAATTTCTGAGAAGAGTTATCCCTTTAGTTTCTATTTGTGTAAAAAAGCCTGTCTGGCTAAAATTGTTTCCCAGTAAGATATAAAAACTTGGAAGTTGGCTTTATTTTAAAGTTGGATTTGTTTTGTTATATTAATACAAATAGTAAGAAATGTTTGGGCGTTTTTTTTCACACATAAAATCAGGGGGAAAAAGGTAAGAAGGGAAAAGCTTCACTGCAACCGGTGCAGGAAGATGTACATCTATGCACATTTGGGGAAAACTCCCAAATACAAAACATTTGAAATGTTGAAATATATTTATTAAAATTGGTACAAATAGGACCATCAGTTAAAAAAAATCATTTCTGAAAAAATGTCCTGCATTGTTTCAAAGGATAGCAATAGATCACAGTGTAGGAAGCCACCTAGAAATACAGCTGGCAAACTTCCAGAAGCAGGAGCTGTGATCAAGCACCAGCCTTTGTGAATATGTTCCACTAACTATGCTCAGTGCTTACCAGGACTGCACATTTTTTATTTCCTTGCAATACTCCAAACCTACTGGTTTGCCCTTGTGTAAGGGCAGAGTCCAACAAAAGGAGAGTTTCCTTTTAAGCTTGAAAAGAGCACTGAAATGGCATGAAACTGTTTTCTTTCTTCTTCAGACGTACTGAAGAAATAGTTCTGTTTGCTTTCCCAGGTGGAGATTTCCCAACAATTGGAGAAAGTAAAAATCTTTGTACACAAGTAAAATTGCATATAAAAAAAAATTATTCCTTCATCTTATTTAAAATAGATATAAAAAATCTATATTTGGTCAATGCTTATAAAAAATAAAAGTGTACTGATAGGTGAGTCATTGCACTAAAACTGCCTCTATGTATGTGCCAGTACAGGAGATCCTAAAATGCTTTCTCAACCCCATAACTGTTGTCCTCTTATATGTATTTCTGCAGAAGGCCACTCCATGTTTCTCCTCTGGCTGAAGTGTTAATTGGCAGAAAAATGCATCAGAACATGAAAGCATAGCAGGTTTGAAACTGAGAGTCCAGAGAGTGGCTCAAGTTAAAAGTGAGTGAGATGCCTCAGTGTTGCAGTGCTTTTAGCCACCTTGAGAGAGTTGGGTACTCAAAACGGAAAACAAAGCAGTCATTTGCAGACAAATAGAGCAAAATGTGCGTACTATCATTTAAGGCGCTGCTGCTTCTGTTAAGATTACTGACAGCTGAAAATCAAGTTCCTGCTCCTGCTCAGTATTTTGTCAAATTTGTATCAAGCAGCCTCCAAACTAAAACCTCCTGATTCTGTGGTGTGCTGTGTTGCCCCAGGCAACAAGGCTTCAGCACCTGCAGCCTCACTTCGACAAATAAGAATAAAGTTACTTTTTGAAAGTATTCATCTTCTCTGTGATAAGTTATTCATTCTTCTTTCTTGCCTATATGAAATGAGCATCATTGTAAAGATATTGCACCTCTAGTTACAGTAACAGAACCTTTCAACTAAAATAGATTAAAATAGTTTTACCAACATTTCTAGGAGTTCATAAATAGAAACAGTGTTCAGCACATTTAGTAAAAAGACAATGAACAAAACCAACTGCAAAATACCCCCCTATTTCTAGGGCTTGTCATTACAGAACAGTCTCTGGAAAGAACACCTGATTTTGAAGACATTCGAGTCAGTCCATGATAGCTCCAGTAGGACCATCACCTTCTGCAACATGATATGCAGCAGCAGAGTATTGTTCTGAGGGGATGTTTTCTCCTGTATTCCAAAGCTCTTTTCACTTGGTCTTTAGCATCTTCTACATAGTCCTCAACATTTTGCATATTTATCTCAATAACATCAAAGGTGTCCGCCTGTTCCTCCACTAGGAGGGCCACCTGCAGAAAGAGCTCGTGAACTTCTTTAATGCGACCTTCTAACTTCACCAGCTCCTTGTGCCGCGTCTCTATCTCATTCAAGGCTGCACGAGCTCCCTTAACATCTGACAAGAGATTCTCGGAGAAGACATCCCATTTGCCTTGCTCAATCATCTCCTCAATCTGGTGGCCAGAAACCTCTTTGCCCATGATCTCCAGCTGCCGCTGAATTCGAATCTTGCAGTTCTCCCGCTGGTTCATCTCTGTTGCATTGTAATCAAACATAGCGTCCTGAAATGTGTGCATGAGGTCAACGTAGTGGTTCTTCGCCACCCTGGCAATGATAGACATAGCTCCGTATTTTGTTATTGCATCTTCACAGAAATCTCTCATTATCTGCAGTTTCCTGTGAATGCTTTCTCCACGGCTCTTAATGTCTCTGGCAATACAATTAGTATCTCGCTTGATGCTACTAAGACGGCGCATGGAAGTAAGGAAGCGGGTGTTTTGCTTTCTGAGACGGTTGACATCTGCTTTTAGGTGGTCATTTTCTGTCCGGATGGTCTGTATGTCCTTATGAAGGATTTCCAAGGCATAGTCCGTCTCATAAAGGAGAATATCCTGGGGTGAATTTTCATCATCATCACTATCAGAAAACTGTTGGTTATGCAACCTGGCAAATTCACGCAGCTCACTCAAACGATCTTTCATCCTGCCTGTAAAATGGGAACAGGAGGAATGAGTTTGAAGTAACTAAAATATTGGTTAAAAGACTTGAAAATCTGTAACTAATAGCTACATCATAGTGATAACTAAATCACAGATAACAAACAGTTATCAAAGATAACCCCAAATACCAGATTTTAAATTTGTTCACAGTATTTTATACAGTGATGGATATCACATCCAAAACTCTGCTAGAACAATGTTCTAGAAAGTACAAGTTTAGAAACAAAACTGAAGGAAAAAATACTACAAATCCTGAAACCAAATCAACAAGAATGGCATTCTGTGGGGAGTTTGGGACTGTCCTACTAGTCTTTTACTTGGAGAGGAAAACTATACTCCTGATAGTAAATCTTCAGCTATCACCATCTGTAGACATGTTAATAACTGAACACCTTCCACTACTGCTCACTAGAGAAATCTCCTCTAGATCCTGATCCCTCATTACATTGACTGCCCAAAATGTCACAGGGCTTCCCTTATTCTAAGATTACTTTTCCTGGAAGCCTCTCAGAAACAGAAATGGCATTTACCAATACAGTTGGGAAAGAAAAGTTTCAAAACAATGATGTGGAAAGTATCAAGATAGAGAAAAAAAAAAAAGATAGAAAAAGGAAAAAAGAAAGAAGGGGAAAAAAGCAACTTTAGTGTGTCCAGATGCTATCATTGACCATAGAGTACCAGACATCAACAATTAGGTGTGTGGAACATCTCTCTTACGAGGATAAACTGTGGGAGATGGGCCTATTTAGTCTAGAGAAGAGAAGACTGAGAGGATCTGAGCACACATAAATATGTCAAAGGCAGGTGCCAGGAGGATGGTGCCAGACTCTTTTCAGTGGCACCCAGCAACATGACAAAGAAAAATGCCCATAAACTAAAACACAAGAAGTGTAATCTCAACATGAGGAAGAACTTCTCTACACTGAGGATGGCAGAGGCCGTCCAGGGAGGTCGTGGAGTCTTCCTCTCTGGAGGCACTCAAAACCCACTGGACACATTCTTGTGTCACCTGATTTATGTGACCCTGTCTTGGCAGGGGATTTGGATTAAATGATCTCCAAGGTCCCTTTCAACCCTAACAATTTTGTGATTCTGTAAACTTTGTGCTTACCATGCCTTAAACTTAACAAAAATTAAATATCATCAGGCTTCTACAGAGAGCATAGTAACAACTGGCTCAAAAACGATTTCACTTTCTGTTTGTGTTTTCTTTGTCAAGCAAATGCTGAGTAAAGCTCCTGTGTAATAAATTTGTAATTTTGAAAGAGTAGATCTACCCTTCCTTCCCCAGGAAGAAATGGAGAAGCAAACACATAGTAATTCACAACATGAAAATGCTGTAGTAAATTCATGTATATACTAATTCTGCAGCATCCCTAAAAATATTGCTTTTTTATTTATTTTAATACAACAGGAAAGGTTAAAAAGTTAAACATTAAAAGAAGAATAGGTAGCTGTGAAGTGTTGCCTTGAATTACACCACAATATTGCCTGGACACAGGAAGATCACACAATTAAACACTGGCCTGTGCACTATCACTTCCACCAAGTCTCTGGCAAGAGTCTGTATGTGCTGAATAAAAGTTGTACAACATAAAATTTAATATTCATCATTCAGTTCATGCTACCGCATTGACTGTGTTGCTACTGTTCATTTCCTCAGGGATTTCCCCTGCAAAATCTTTGGAAAGTTCCACAAACTCCTACCAGTTGTTTGGGGAAAGGCAGATCTAACAGCTCCACAGTTAGGTTTCAGCCCAGAGTCACTAAAGACAATAGTGTCAGACTCTTGATAATTTACGATGCCTACTTGAGACACTTCAAGCCCAATTCTTTGTACCTGGAATCTTCAGAAGTCAGCCCCTTCTGACTGCAGTCACTGCTGCAAGCCTCGAGCACTTTGCTGAGTAAGATCGCGAAGGAACAAACCGGACATCAGGGAATGAACACATGGATCAAGGCCACTTGTGAAGAGCTCCTCTCCAGTGACATGGACAGCATCACACACGATCTCTGTGATCCAGCAGATCCAGTAGATCTAGTTATAAGTGGAACAGAGGGATCAAGTTGCAGTTGCACTTACAGTCTTCACCCTGGGTTTTCCCTGCTCCCCAGTACTTAGTTCTACATTATTTGTATCTATGTACCAAAACTTATGTTTAAGGTGGTCAACATTAGCATCTTTTAGCTGTGCATTGCTCTGTACCTGTCTGGGATATGTCTCCACAACTAAAGTGTTCACACTTTTGTCCTAACAAATGGATGCCATCTATTTAAGCCTGACTTCAGAGTCCTGCAAAATCAGGCACTTTTTGGCACTTTCTTTAATTCTCCCCAAGTCCTGTCTTTTACTCTTTGTTTCCAAAGTGCATCATCTAGCCAGCTTCCTACTTCATCTTCACATTTTCAACATGCTCTTCTTTATCTAGGAAGGACAGGATGTGAATAACTTTTAACAGAGTTCTTTTCCTATTTCAAATTCTCATTTCAAACAAAGGGGAACCAGATCTTCCCAAGAGAGGACAATAACTTTCAAGCTTTCCTTGGATGGTGTCAGGGACAGAACTGACACTAAAGAGCTGAAATAAATAAGCAGGGAGCGCAAGGGGGAACAGCAATTTGAAACATTTCAACTTAACAAATCATGGTTTACAAAAGTTGGCCTCCCCTGTCAGATGCTGTGGTTACTCAGCAAAGTTTGCATCTACACATACGTTGATTGTATTGCTTGTAATTTGAACAGCAATATATTAACACATGATACATGTCTGGCTGTTAGGGATAGCCTCAGACCTCAGTCTGTAAAGTGAGCATCAGTCTCTCCCTTCATACAGTGCCTGGTGCAGCAGTAAAAGTTGGGTTCTCTGATGGGAAAGCAGCTCTGCAGGACCTCGGTGTGCTGGTAGGGGAACATGAGCCATGCATCCAGGCTGGAGCAGCAAAAGTGAGGAAGGAAAGGGACACAATCCCTCCTGTCTGACATTTGAGAGACCCTATCTGGAGTGTCACTCAACACAGACACACTGGGATGAGCCACAGGGAGGCCACAGAGGTGGTCAGAGGTGCTGGAGCACCTGACATATGAAGAGAAGCTGAGAGAGTTGGGAATGTTCAGCCTGAGAAACAGGAAACTTAAGGGAGCTCTTGTTGCCATCACTAACTGCTTAATGCAAGGCATTTTCCCTCCATGGAAATGGACAGCAATAGCACAGCATGCAACAGACCTAAGTGGAAACAAGAGAAAGTCAGCCAGATACAAGGCGGGGGGGGGGGGGGGGGGGGGGGGAGGAAAAAAAGAAGAAAACCCCAAACACTTAGAAACAATGAAAAAGGTGTCCAGAAAAGTTTTGGAATCAGCACCCTTGAAGATATTTAAAACTCTACTTGACATAGCCCTCACAAACCTAACTGTGTGCATTTTGAGCAGGCCTGGATTAGACAATGTCCAAAGGTCCCATCTAAATTGCTCTGGTAATCAGCCTTAAATAAAAAGCTTGCTAAGCTGACTATGAACATTAAATATATTCAACTACTTTCACAAGTAAGAGACATCTAACACACTAAAATATCAAAACAGCAACTACTCTGGAGTAACAACCACAAGAGTATAACTACCTTAATTCTGAGAGTGTGAGATTTAATAGATTAGTTGTCAGTCTTATTTTATTTTAAAATGCTACATATATCCAAACAAGAACATGTACGTGCACATTTGTATTTTTGGGTTAGCCAAATATGTCCTTGTAAATATGAAGTTCCTTCTGCAGTCCATCAGGATGTGCACACCCAAACACACACACAGGAAATACAGGCAGGTGATGACTGCAGAGGTTACAACTTTGAAGGCAGGTATCCAGCAAGTACAGTCAGCTAAGGGCATGTTCAGTGCTCATCTTTTCATGTTACTGCACTACTTACTGGTATTAATCACCACAGTGACAAGCTTTCCCATGATGCATGAGAAATATGCAAATTGTCCTGTTGCAATAAGACTGCCTCCCCAGACAACTGTGTATAATATGGGATTTCAGACAAGAATGAAAATCCATCTAAAAATCAAAAACTATGCATGTGCATACATCCCCTTTCTGTTAGCCCCATATACATACAAAAGGGAGTCCTACAAACATTGCCTAACATTGCTATGCAAATGTTCTGAAGCCTGTTAACTATGTAGAAATAACCTAAGGATAAAAAGTTATTTCTAAAACTTTTATCTCAGCTTTAACATTTGTACATCCACACTCTATCCCCATATGGGCCATTCCCTTAGATTTGGGCTCAGTGATCCTTGTGTGTTCCTTCCAGCTCAGGATAGTCTGTGATCAGAGTCTGGGAACAAAGGGTGAAATGATGAAGCAGTCTCAGCACAGCATCCATATTTCATGGCCAGCTGCTGGGAAGGAAGGCAGTGTACATTTTTTCTACTTGCAGCATTCGTAAATGGCAGCTGTTACTTAATACCATCTTGTGGCTCACCAAGAGTCTAGTCAGTAATCTTTTCAGCCTTGAGTAGGGCTTTACAAGATGAAGTTTTTACTTCAATTGTTTGAGGAACAACAGATATTTCAAAACAAGTTAGTTAAAAATAACTTCTGTCAGTAGTTCTTCTTGCCCTTGGAAGGCAAAAGGAAGCCATGTGGCTCATCCTAGCTCTGAATGGAATGTGATTTTTACCACATGACACACAATAGACATGACCCAAAAAACAAGTGGAGAACAATTAGGAAATAACCTGCTCTTAGACAAAATTACTTCATAGCTAAGTGTGTGTCAGCACATTTCAGTGACTTCCCATATGGCTTGTAGAGGATGTAGCATTGATGGAAATCTACTTGGACTTGCTGAATTGAACACACTGCATTCCAAGGCAAATAGAGTGCTATCACTAAAATACAAGTCATACATAGGTAAAAAAAGTGTTAAATTTAGCTGAAGCCTTTTGTTTAAGAGTTGGAGTCTCAGATTTAATAATTTTCTAGTAACTATTTGTTTTGTAAACAGTCGTCTTAGACCAGAATTAATATTTTTGTTTGGTATCTGTTGCCTAATAATAGATTTGATAATATTAATTAATTTGGGGAAAAGACTTGGTTTTTTTTTAACAATAAGTTTTCATCTTTCCCGGAGAGTAATTGGCTTATAGCAGAGTAGTAGTCACCTTTTCAGTCCAAATTCCCTGTCTTGCCAACCATGCCTACTAAAGGTGTCACAGCAGGTTTGAATTTTTCAAATTACTCATCTTTTTTTTTCCTCTCTTCTCTTCTGTAAGAGCCTGAAACAAAACAAAAAATAAAAATCTAATGATTAGGACAGTTTGCCTTCTCAAGCTGTGCTAAGATCACGTATGTGTACCACCTCCAAAATTAACAACTACAACAGATCAGCCATTCAAAAATCTTTTTGTGGCCTCATTGAAAGGAAGTTATCCTTTCTGGAATGTATTGGATTTCACAATGTTTAAAAATAGACAAAATGTATTCAGGAATTAAAATCCATCAGTTAACACTGAATGCCACTTATAAAGCTACAGAAATCCATCAAGAAGTTGCAAGTATATCAGAAGACTACACTACCCAGCTCATATGCGCATCAAAGCCTGTGTACAGAAGAAGACCACCTTCATACTTTCTGTCACCCTAGAGAAAAATATCTGCAGTTGCAAATGTCTCAGGATATTATTTTTGCCAAAAAATCCCTGTCTTGTGCCAGGACAAGTCACTTATTACAAACTGATATATTCAGAGAAGCAGGGATGACTCCATTCTTTGCATGGTGTTTTCTGTGGACTGGTTATCAGCTTTCCCAGACATTAGTATCAAAACGAGGAAACACTGCTGGTGTGCATTAAATGCACTATAATATGCAATTTTTCATGTATTTATGATAAGACTGAGAAAAAAAATCTGATGTTTTAGCTTGTTATTACTCAGTAGCCATGAGAGTAAACATTATTCCTGCACTGGAGAGATCAGCTTGTTTTACATGGGTTGACTGCTACTATTTACTAGGTTGCCTAAATTTTCACTGGAGAGCTATGGATCACCACTGACAAATTTTCAACAGTGGAGAGATAAAATGGATTCTTGGTATCTCCTCTTGACATTTTCCTCACAAGTCACATAAATGAGCATTTGTAACTAGATTTGGTGTTGTTTGAGTGGAGTGGGGAGCAGTGGTAACAGTGCTATAGACAAAAAATGTTTCTCCATCCTCACTGGTTTGCAGCACCAAGGTCTTTAGGTAAAATTGGCCTAGATAGACACAAGGGAGTATGAACTGCTCCCCCAAAGGCTTGGCAAATGGTTAAGACAGATCCATATCACTTAACATAAACAGCGAGACAGCCATCCATACGTTTCTTGGCAATTGCTACAGCTCAGCATCATTACAGGTCACTGTGCAGGTCAATCAGCCAACACACTCACAGGCAGTGCTGGCACTACAGCACCATGAGAATATACATTATCTAACTAATCACCTCGGCCTCCCTGGAACACACTGGCTCAGCGAAATAGCTCTGTACATGCCACATGTATATAACTACTATTGTTACCACACAGTGGTATTTATAAGTGATTAAGACATTATGTTGGTATGCAAATAGACATATGAGGTTGCATGTGATCATCAGTCAGAAGCAGCATGTTCTACTGATGTTTTTAAATCAGCACAACTGCATTATTTTTTGAAAAGCACATATATTTAAGGCTTGTTAGAAAGTGTTACAATCAGAGGCCAAGTATTCTTGACTTTAAAAAAATTCCTTTAAAGTTAAATACAGGGTGTTTTCCTGGTATTTGGTGAGGTGGGCCAGTACACATGAGGCTCAGTTTGGGATTCTAATGCAAAATCTACACAACTGTACCTGCACCAAACTAGTTCCATCCAGGAAATAACCCCTATAGCCAGCCACACATGCATACCCACAGCCTCAGCCCCAGGACATGTCAGGCTTTATGGCAGTTATGCTACTTAGCAGCTCATGGGTGTTTACAGGCCCAAAGATATAGATGTAATTAGGGACACACTTGATTGGGCATATCAAAAGCTCAAACAAGCTTTGTTCTTGCTTTCAAAAATAAATGAGTTGTCAATACCACAAAAACACAGAGGAAAGGCATAGCAGAATAGCTGGACCATGCAGTAATTCCTTAACTTTTGTGAGCATGAGCTTGTTGAGAATTATCTGGCAATTAATAGGTTAACTGCTATAGCAGATTAGTCAAAAGTTGCGTACATGATAAGCCTTCAGAAGTCAAGATATGCGGCATCATTCTCTCACTGATAAAACTACATGTAGTTTTATCTAGATGTAAGTGCCAAGCACTGTGTGAGAACTCTTGCTGATTGTGTAGAGTCTTGATATCTCATCTAGCCTATCAAAGCAGAGATAAAAACCAAATTGCTTTGCTCCTCTCATGTGGAACCTCCCCCACTACCCAAGAGGGCATTCCCAGGAGCCAGCCCTAGGCCACTCCCTGGGAACGATGTTCCTTACCAGAGGTGGTTCATGGCCACATCTTGGGGAATAAACCAAAATGCAAGCATAACCAAAAATGGCTTCACTGCAAAAAGTGGTAACCCCAGATTTGGAGTTCAGATGGGTTTACTGAATCAAGTTAACACTGCCTTAGTAATTTCTGCACCATCCTTTGTCATCCTTGAACTACAGCGATGACCAGAGGCAAAAAAATTGATGGGCCAGATAAAAGATAATAGGAAGTGTATCTGGTCCAGCATATTTGACACAGCAGTTGTCTTCTCACCATCAGAACTGGTTTTGAACATATCAGCATTAGCATATCTGTCACACTCAAGAGATTATCCGTATTTTCCATTAGTGACTTGGAGAGTGGAACCAAACATGAGCTTGTACAGTCTCCAGGTGACACTGAACTGGAAGGGAATAGAAGCAACTGGAATAGAAGGAACTGGAAGGGGTGAGGGCAGGGGAGGAGAAATTATGAGAATTTAAGATGATCTTGACAGTAAGAAAAGAATTAACAAAAAAAAAGGAAATTCAATATGTCAAGCCTGGCACATTTAGATAACATTATTCACACAAATATAAAGTAGGAAACACCTAGTTTACCAGCAGGAAAGCTTTGGTGAGGTCATAGCTCACAAAACAAGCTCACAGTATAAGGTCATTGTAAAAAAAACCAAAACCCCATGTCTTACACGAGAGATGGCTTGGGAAGGACTGGTTTTACTCTGCTTGGCATAGATAAGGCCTCAGTTGGAAAAGTACTTCCTGAAACAGTTATCACATTAGGAAAGTCAAAGGGAGCATATTTGTCATTGTCTCCAAACATTTTAGAAAATACACTCCTGGAGAAAGAGGAGCTGAAGGAATGATTTTCATTTAATTCAGAGGACCCGGGAGAGAGACACAGTACTCCAACATATAAAAGGAGTTTTCTATGAAAAGAGAAATGGTCCCTGTGTTGACACTGGAAACACGCAAAGTAATCAATTTCTTTCACGAGGCCTATGTTGAACTGGCTGAGACTTGCTGAAAATTGGACCATTTCTCTGTGGAAGCATTGTGGGACCTTCTTCCTTGACAGAAAGAGAGAGGATACAGAAAGCCCTCTCAGGCCTGGCTCAGGTGCACAGCTCCAGTGCACCAAATGCATAAAGCAATGTCTTACAGTCCTGCAGTGGCCCTGCATTCCCAGGATTTGTTCCATGCCCTCACCCCTAGTGTCACTGTGGATCCAGCACAAAGTGTTTGTTCACACAGTGCTGCCTGTGCTGGGGAGAAATTCAGGTAACTCTTCATGCAGCAGATTCTCTTCCTTCTCTATTATTTCTGTACCAGTGGCAACTACCATATCTCCTTCTGAAGCAGGTCTTGGTTACTGTTAGTGTTAGTATAGTGAAAGATGTCACACATGGAGACTAATCCCATAGCACCCAAATTCTCCAGGGCTGACAGAGCATGCATTCCATAGCATCACAGATATCTGTAGTGCCCAAAAGGGACTACATTTTACTAATTTTAATGTCTTAAGAGATCTTCTGTACCGTGCTTATGTTCTTCATGGAGATGGCTTTCAACAACAGAGTTTAACTTGCCGTTTGAGTCTCAGCCTTAACATGAGATAACATATGACTGAACACACAATTTCAGTTTCAGAGCAGTGGGCATAGTGCAGTCAGAGCAAAAAGCATGAGAAAAAGGTCATCAGAGGATTTGTACACCTAAACCATCCTTTCCTAATGATGACGTTTATTCTGTTCATCTGTTAGACGTCTGGTCTGTTTTGAATAAAAAAAAAGTTATGGTCATCTTGTAGTCTCACCACTATTTAAATAGTGAGTATCAGCACTGGTAAGAAAGCATCATCACTCAAATTGTATTCTCATCCTAAAAAGTCATAGGTTGCCATTTTGATACCTGACAGTTTAAAAGACAGTTGCTAAAATACCCTCTAAAGAACAGGAACAAGAAGTGCAAGCGTCCATTTTTGGCCAGTACTGTTCTAGTCACTTCCTTTCTCAGTATCAGAGTGACATGTAGTTATCTCAGACATACACGACTCCCAGTTCTTCTTGGTAGGAAGGAAATGAGCATCAATTTAATCGGAAGCAATCAAAGAATGCTAACTTTTGCACCCACTTCTAGATCTGGCCACGATGACACTCAAGAGCAAAGGAAAAGCTACTATATTCTGCATATAAACCAAATTTTCTGTAAAATCTGCTGTGGAGCTATTCATAACCGTGTATGAGCACTATGAAAAAATGTTAGTACTCGTTAAGCCAGACAAACAAGGTAGTAGAAATACAGGCATCCGTTGTGAGTGGATGAGAAGATACATATTTGAAAGTACCTCTGTTTTCTCTCATCCGGTGAAAACCCAGCCATCCCATTTGTATTCCATGAGGACCAAAGCTAGGTACCACCGGACCCAAAAGCCCAGTCCGCATTTCCTATCATCTCTCCTGCCTCTGGGCTTCAGACTTCACCACTCGATTCAAAAGGGGCAGTTTCGTCTCCTCTTAGGCAAAACCGAGGTGCCGAGCACGCCCCGCGACCCCTCCGCCTCGCCGGCCGGGCCGGCTGCCGAGCACCGGGCACGCCCCGACAGCCCGGGAAGGGGCGGCCAGCCCGGGCTCCGGCGCTGCCCGGCACTCTCTTCCCTCCGGCAGCAGCTCCGAGCGCCTCGGCCTCCGAGAACTCCGGCTGATGTCCAGGGGAGCTGGGGAATACAGCTGCGCCCCCGTCCAGGAAGCCGGCACCGGCTGTGCCCGGGGCGAAGAAACCAGACCCCGCCCGGCCCCCAAGGAAAGCGCTGCCTCGTCCTCCCCCGTCCCGGCAGGTACTCACCCCGGGCAGGGTAGGGCAGGGCAGTCCGGCCTCTCCCGCGTCTCTCCGCCCGCGCCGCTCCCCGAGGTGCCCGAGGTGCTGGTGCCGGTGTCCGTGGTGCCGGTATCCGAGGTGCCGGTGGTCCGAGGTGCCGGTGTCCGAGGTGCCCGAGGTGCTGGTGCCGGTGTCCGAGGTGCCGGTGTCCGAGGTGCCGGTGTCCGAGGTGCCGGTGTCCGAGGTGCTGGTGCCGCCGCAGCGCCCGCGCCGTCGAGGCGAGCGCTCATCCCCTTGGAGCGCTTCGCCGCGCCCCGCCCCTCCGGCCGGCTCGCCCGCCTATTGGTTGCGATGGGCTGATTTGCATGGCGACGCCCCGCCCCTCGGGCCTGTGGGAAGATGCGCGGCTCGCGTCGCTGCCCGGCGCGGGGAAAGTCCGTCCCGCGGTGCCGGGAAGCGTGGGCGCGGGGAGCTGGCCCGTCACTTCGCCGTCGTCCCCGTGGACGTCCCCTGCGCTTTCTTGTCCTCGCCTCCTCGCCGGCAAGCGGGGGCTTTCCACTCTGCGATTCTGTAATTCAAATTGCCGCTGCTTAGGAAGATGTGCTCTTCGCTTCGTGCCTCGGAGTTTGGGTCAAATGATGTCCTTTTTGCACTGTGACTTCCTGAGGGGAAAAAACCCAACACCTTCCCCATCATTCTAACTGAAAAAAAAAAAAACAAACTAACGAAACTCTGGAGTCACAATGTTTGGTACACAGCAATCATCCATGTTAATTAGCCACATGAGTAGTTATAGAGATTGTTCAGGTCTTTCTGAGATGGGAAGCTTTTGCTTTTCTTGAAAATCTTGGACATGTACTTTTTTCTCCTTTTCGTCACAAAATTTGAATTTAATCTGAATCTAAAAATGTTAACATATAGAAGTTACTTTTTATTGGTGCTGAGAAGTAGCTGAAAGAGCAACTGTGCTTTCCTAAGCAGTCGTCAGTTATAGGATTCCAAAACATCAATCCCACCCTGGGTGACTGAGAATAAATTCTGTCATCATGGAGACAATTGCAGAGATGTAGAAAGCTTCCTCCCTCCTCCTATGCTGTTTTTGTCTCAGGAAAAAATGTAAGTAAAAGGAAAATATTTGAGGTTTTATGGTTAAAAATATATCTGACAGAAGGGCTCTTTCACCTTGAAAAATCCAGGACTGCCCTGGGCACTGTGCTGAGGTTTTTCTCTTAGACCTTGATGCTGGAGACAAATTTAGGTGCATGGGTCTCACCAGCTCTCTAAAACTAGCTGAAGGTACTGAATTGTGAGTGGCTTTTCTCTTCCAGGCTGCTGCTTTGTGAGACCAGCTGCAGCATCCTCACATGTAGGCAGGCATTTTTCTGCTTGCCACTGTACCACAGAAAGCAAATGGGGCCTTTAGTGTTGTTTGGTGTTGTTAATGCAAGTGGAGTTGAAAATAGAGCTGGGTGTTAATGTACTGTCATGGGTAATCAAAGGTACAGGTTGCTTTGTGTGGCATGGAACAACAATTACAAATTAACCTGCTGTTGTTGCAGCACAGGCAAAGCTATGGGTGCGTTGACTGATGAGTCCAATGATCCTGTGAAGGGCAAAATTCTCATCTAGAAACATCTGGTATCTTCCCTGTAATTCTGGATATCCAGGATATGGAAGACCAAAGAGATGACTGTCAAGTCTCCCCTGCTTTGGGAGAGACTTCAGTAAAATCTCCAGTAGCTGAGTAACAGGCAAGGTAGCAATATTGTTAAAATATTAATCTTCTAAGAAACTAATGGAAAGTGAGAGAAATTTATTATTCCTACAGATTTTTCCACCCAGATGAGATGAGGTTAAAAAAGGTACAAAACTCTAATAAAAAGCTTGCTAATTAAGCTACAAATAGGTAGCTAAACTCCCCTCCCCCCACCATTGCCAAACAAGTATCCTGAAGTTCTTGAGTGTATTATGTTGCTAGATCTTTAAAAAGGTGCTTGTTTGCATGGTGTTATAAGAAACAAAACCAGATGAATGATATAAAAAAAGTTGTTGTGGCATCATATGTATCAAAGACACTTGTTTTGGGTTATTATGCTCATTTCAATCTCTTCTGAAATAACATGAACAGTGTAGATTGATAATGGAAATGATTAGACACTGGAAACTTATTTTCCAAAATAAGAATTTTCAGTCTTGTAATCTTATTCTCATGTGAGTTTTGAGCAGCATTATATACCAAGTTACAAAAATAACATCTCTTTTTTTCACTTTCTGCTATCTCTAATTATAAGAGAAATACTTCGTAGTTTACTAGTGAAAGTAAATACTCAATTTACATAGATAAAGGCAGAACTCATTAGTATTGGGATCACAGATGCCAATAGGTTTCTAAAGGAGTTTGGGCAATATAAATGTACAATATATCTGCAGATAGTAAACCTCCCTTTAAGTTCTTTTTTCTTTTTCCTAAAGAGTTGTTGCATTTTTTTTCCCCTTAAAGACTTCTAATCCTGACCTAGGTCTTGAGTGATTGCTTTGAATGAGCCAGGTTTTGCTTCCAGTTCTCTCATCTCTAGATAGAGGACAGGCATAATTGCTTTCGGTTGTCATAAATGTGTAGTGAAAAGTAATATATAAACAAATTTGACTCTGATGCATGTTAAAATACCATGAGGATGTTTCGTATTTCAAGGACAATTCACTGCATGAGAGAGCCCCTCCTCTTTCTGCTCTGGTGTGTGATGCTTCTAAAGACATTTCCAACCAAGAAATTGAGTTCCTTGCAAAGCTCAAGAAATTACAAATTATGTGGACATGTAGATTCCTCTTTGCTACCACTTGCCAGTATCTCAGGGCATCTGGGAACTCTGGATAACGTCAATTTTTGGGAAGAGCAGTTTCACCAGGCAACTTACATACAGGTGACCAGTGACATACAGACCCCTGTTTTTCTGGAGCTTACCCATCTCTAGAAAAGCAGTTTGTACCCATAACATCTGTACTAGTTTCAGTATGAAGTTGTAGTAGTGTCAGTCTATAATAATAGACACTTGTGAAACTTTTAGCTAAAACCAGAGCAAATTGCTACCAGTTCAGTTGTGTATTCCAGAGCCAGTTCTCAGACACATAAAATCCACATACACTTTTCTGAATGTGCAGTACACATGAGCCTCTTCTAAGCTAGAATCAGATCTGATGTAATCTAGCTCACATTGATTCAATCAAAGTAATGATTCATGGTCCTGGACAATTAACTTTTTATCTTTTTAACCTCATGGATCAGTAGAGTCATTCTGATAGTACATGATTTATCAATTGCCAAGATGAGTTGAAGGGAGACACCAAAAGATTGATGCTAGAAAATTCTTTCACTATATTAATTTAATAGAGAAACTGAAACTGAGTCTTCAGCTGTGATATTTCCAGCTTGAGAAAGGTCCAACATTCCTGCTCTGTCTTTTCACATTTCATTGTAACCTCTCACAAAAGCTACTGATGTTACAGAACAACTTCATCAATAAATGTTGCTGATGTAAAGAGATTCTTCTTTGCTGCATGAGGAATAGAGTGCTGAAAAGAATTCAGAAGCCAAGTATCTCCACAGGTAGCAAAATCCATCTTAATTGTTTGTTGAAGCCCATGGAGATATTTGGATTTACATAGGGATAACATAGTGCTCTAGGTACTGAGCCCTGCAGATGTTTGTCTTTTTGCCTTTCTTTTCTCTCCTTCATCAGGAAGGAAGAAGAGTGCTACAAAAGGATGAAGTGCTGAAAGCTGTGCAGATGTCATTGCTGTGGAGTCAGAGGATGCCCTGTGCCAGGGCCTTCTCTCTTGCTTATTCAGGAAAGGATTTAACATTCTTCTCCAATTATGCCCCAAAGGCATGTGAAGCCAGCCCTGGATGTATTGCCCCTGAATTCCTTGTGAACCAAAACTTGGCAGTGATGTATGGCTCTGAAAGTTCATTACCCATACACAAGTTCTTAATGTAGTAAGGGATGTATTAAATGCCAGATTGGATGCACAAAAAATAGCCCTGGGACTTCTGTTGACTTCAGAGATGATAGCAGGTGCCAGCATGTTTTATTAAGCTAGTAACCAATAAATGAACAAATTAAAAATATTTTCACATGATGGATGTAAACATGCATGGTTAACAGGAGCCAATGGAACAATACTGATTTCTGGGAACTGAAGTCTTGGTTGATTATCAAGTAAGCCACTGAATTTCTCTGCTGCTGTCACAGCTTTTGAATGCAAGAGCATAGCCCATAGGTCACATCAGCTGGCCTAATGAGAAGTTTTACCTAACCCTGTTCCTGTACTTCAGTAAAGGTGTGTATTCTAACTCCTGTTAACAGACAGGAGTGAGGTATTTCCTTCTCCTGCACATTTGCATGCCCATAGACTGAGATAAATTAACTTCTGCAGTACAGGGAGCACTTTGCAACATGTCAGAGCAGAGACAAGGACATCTTTATGTGATTCAAGAGGGATAAAAGGGGAGGAAGGCACATAGCAGGCACTCAGATTTGGGTATAGTCCCAGTAACAGCAGATTGAAAGGCAAGTTCCTATTGACAAAAACTACATGTTCTATTTTTCCCTCATCCCTACTCTCTGAGCAGAAAATGCCCAGGCTATATATTAAGTATAAAGGCAGAAGTACCTAGGGTTGGGTTTTTAGGGGTTTTTTGGGTTTTTTTCAGAGGTTAAAAGCCTGAGATGGCTTAGAAGGGTGAGGCAAAGAGTAAATAGACCTTCACAAAGAGAGCTATTGCAAAATGAGGACATTTCCATAGCTTTTTTTAAACATTCTTTTCATATTACTCATTAATAGAAAAGTTGTTGTTTTCTAAAACTCACCAAGTTTTGATGAAATAAAACAATTTTATCTTAGAATTGTGTGAACATAAATTTCATACAGCCACGTAGATGGATTATCTTATTCACGCTGCCAGTGTGAATAAGCAATATAACATCCAGAAAGTGGTGGGGAGCCTGCCCAGAATGCGCAGGGAGTTCCTGTACCATGCAGACTGCCTTCCTCTGAAGGCATGCTGCACATGTGGAAACCTTTCAGGTGGCTTTGTGGCTAGATCTAAATGTCTTGTGGTAGACCTTCCCAAAGGTAGCATGGTAGTGACATGCTACAGATCTGAGAAGAAAAAGAAAACTTTTTGTTTAGTTGAAGGTGAGGGAAGAATTATTTGGGATTATTTGACTGAGAATACACAGCCAGGGAGCAATTCATTTCACAGCCCAGTAATGACCAATTGCTGCCTGGAATCCTCTGTAAAAGACAAGGCATATGGTATCTAAGCAAATTGTACGTGTCACAGTAACAGCATGATAGATTTCCTTGGAATGAAACAAGTCACTGCTGATGTTTGCATGATTTAGCTGAAAAAAAAAAAAAAAGCCCTAAAAATTAATGGTACTTGTCAAAGTAGAAGAGTATTTGTCAAACACCTTGCAAAACTTATCTGAGAAAAGTGAAGGCTTATATTTTATCTTTGAAACCTGTCTGACAGCTGTAGCAAGTATCCCAGCTGCCTTCTGAGAGGCAGCTGCTCTCAGCAGCACTTCAAGTTAAGAAATGCACTCCTAGATAAGAAATGCAAGGACAGGAAGTACTGGGGGCACTGAGCAGCTGCACAGCAACACCACAGGAGCCCACGGGTGCTCCCATTTACCCCAGCCAGGGAGAGTCTCGGTACATGAGAAGTGAGTAAGGCAGAGGGGCAGCTGAGTACCTGCACTGTTTTTATACAGCTGCCAGCATTTGATGGATGCAGCTGCCTTGGTGGTTACTCACCAAAAAATCAAACCTGCCCAAATCTGGGCACCTGGGTGAGTCCCAGGTGCTTCCAGCTCTCCCCAGCTCACCCTGAGAAGCAGCAACAGATGAGAGAGAGGCTCTGCAGCAGCCAGTGGGTACCATCATCTTTCCATGAGCAGCAACTATTAGCCTCCAATTAATGTAATGTGCATCCAATAGGATGGAGCTGGGCCCTGTTATACATATCCCTTAACTTCTGGATCTCTGAAGACATGAGATTCTGGCCTTTGCATTTGCCAAGTACATAACCGAGTAAGCAAAGTGGTGTGGAAGTCCCAACAGATGAACCAAAACCAGAGCACATAGCCTCTCTTCCAATTCGTCAATCTAGAGAATTAATTGGTTTGTAAATGGGTTTTACACACATATATATACATATATATATACATATATATACACTTCACAAGTTACATCTCTGTGTAGGCTGTGTACTGCTATGGCAGAGAAGAAGGACTGCACTGTGCATGCAGGCTCAGTTCTTATTTCTTCCTTGCACTCTCAGCTTCACTAATGCAACCTAGCCTGGCTGTGCCTCTAGTTAAGCTGGGTAAGTATCTACTAGGAATAATTCAAGTATGGCTGACTTTAAATTGAGGTAGGGAGTGGATTAGATGACTTTCTGAAACTTACTTTAGCCTCATTTTCTAAATCTTATTGACACATGTCAAAGATATTTATAGAATATTTATATATTCTATATTCTATATATTTGTAGAAATAAAAATATTAACATACACTAAAACATAAGACTACATTTTCAGAGGGGTAAATCAATTCTACAAAATTCAAGCCAAATGTTGGATGTGGCTATTTTTTATTAAGATAATAAACACTTGTAATGTTACAGTAAGATTTTTGACAGAATACAGAAGATCTATTAAGATCATACTAAAAATAGTGTAAGGAAAATCTGGTACTGTTCTTTTAATCCTGAGAAGTTAATTCAGTTGTTTTTTTGTTTTTTTTTTTTTTTTTTACTGGAAGAGAATTCTAGAAATATCTGTCATTTACTATGTCTGTGTACCATGCCTAACTATATAAATTTTATCTCTTAGCCAAGGTAGCAGGCATCCCCCCTGAGAAATACCACACAGGCAGGAGATAAGCAGAGAAAACAATGCTCCATACTTCTTACAGTGCATGGCTTGGAACCATTGGCTTCAATGCAAAGCTGGTAGGTGACAATGGTAGTGTTACATTTGTATGTTACAAGGATGTTAAACATGGTTTCCATCTTACAGAATAAATTTTTACAACATGATAAATGAGAGAAGCCCAACTCTCATTTAATTATGCAAGGGAAGATCCTACATAAATAATAATTTTAAATACTGTCCAAATTTAACGTTAACTACAGCATATAAAACTGCCCTGAGTACAAATTTGGGGTGAATTTAAAATGAAGTATAACTAACAAAATAATTAAATAACAGATAAACAAAATTAATATACTGAAGCAAATTCAATATAATATTTAATATAAAATAATTTTAAATTGATTAATATACAACAGCAAATTTAAAGTTCACTAATAATCAGTACTACAGCTAGAATACATCTAGAGAAGTGAGTCTCTACTTCATTCCAAACAGCACTGAATACCTGCATATCAAATCTCTACATGCTCACTACCTGAAGATGACAAGAGATAGACACGTCAATTTATGACGAAAAATGTTTGTGACATGGCAAGAAAATTTTCCAAGTGATGCTTGAAATCTTCCCATAAAATTAATTTCATCCAAGATAATCCTTCTTTAGGTACTTTTTCTCCCCCTTCATCCCTCAAAGGGGGTCAGGTCACCCATTCAATTGATGCCATGCAGTACTTTTAACCCTGTAGGAAACATGGAAGAGGTGTGGGCACAAGGCGCACTAGGATGGCATATTCCCTAAATCTCCAGCCCCACCCATCTCAGAATACACACTTTCCTTAAGATTATTCTGTTGACCATATGGCACCATTCCTCTGTCTCCCTCTGACTGGATTCTCCACATAGGATTTAGCTCCTTATGGTTCACAGAGAAGAACGTAATTACTTTTGCAATTCAAAATCACAGCCAAACTGTGGGGCTATTGTGGTCAGTAAGAATGTATGGAAATGCTTTGGAAGCCTGAGTAATGTTCTCTCTGCTGCCTTACGCTTGCTTTCCTTCCTCTTGGGAAAGAACAGATAAATGACACTCCCTACTGCTATAGAAATGCATGTTCTGAAAATACATTATAGGAAGAGTTCTTGCTCCCTTTCCTTTATTTTTGTAGGAAAGTCAGCAGAACTGGATTTCCAGTATGAGGAGGATGTAGATGAACTTGAGTGAGTCCAGCAAAGAGTCACCGAGATGCTCATAGGTTTGGAGTGTGTGACCTGTAGGGAGAGGCTGAAGAAACTAGGTTTGTTTAGCCCAGAAAATAAAAGCTTTAGTGGATCTAACAGCAGCCTTAATGTACTGAAGAGATTACTGATACAACCCAAGTGTATGGCAGGAGAATGAGAAACAATGATCATAAACTGGGATAAAGTTCCAATAGGAAGTAAAGGAAAAATCCACATTATGAGGGTACTGAAGCACTGGAACAGGAGATTGCCCGAAGAAGTTGTGGAATCTCTATTTTTGGAGATTTTCAAGATCCAGCTGGCCAAAGCACAGAGATCAATGTTGACTCTGAGAGACTGGAGCAGGAGATTAGACAAAATTACTGCCTGATGTCTCTCCTAAACTGTGATTCTAATGTGGTTCAAAATCCACAGCTGTAGAGGCCAGATCTTGGTGCTGAAAGATCCCTCTAAATAGGAAGCCTTAGATGCCACATCTTACATATCACAGTGCAAGAACAGCCAGGCTGCCCGTGCAGTGCCTGTTAGTGCATGAACAGTGTCTCAGGTAGGCTCATTAGCTGCTGCAGCAAAGCCAGCTCTTCATAGACACACACCTACATTTCTTGGCTACTGATCCACTGCACTTATTTTCCCAGGATTTGTTATTTCCAGTGATATGTATCTGCAGTTACAGCATTTGCAGCTTGCTTTGAAAACAACTCTGTCTTTGTTCAAATGTCTGGGCAGAGCAATCTCCCCATGCTGTCTGCCAGTGCAAGATGTAAAACGTGCTCTCCTGGCCCCAGATGGTCGCTTGACAGGGAGCACTGCCAAACTCTTACGGAGTTAGTAGGTGCTGAGGTGTATCCAGGCTCTCTGTGACTTGGTCAAGGAACTGTAGCAGGCAGCGTCACAGTGTAGCATGTATACGCACTATATTTCAAATGATAAGAGGGATTGATTAGACACTGAAAAGCACGCTCCATATTCTCTTGCACATCTAGTAATATGCCCATCAGTCTTTAAACCTGTACCATATGGAAATTTTCAGAATTTTATTCCATGAAGATGAAAGGAGATAGGTGTGCCAGCTGTTGAAGGACAACATTAGACTTGAAAGATGATTTTCCAAGTAACATTAGAAACCCTGCCATCCATGCAGCTTTGGTGACAATTAAATTGATGGAATAAGCTAGGTTTTTATGTGACAACAATAATAATATTGCATTACATTTATAAACTATGCTCCACTTCAGGCTCTCTAAACCAATTTGCAAGCAATTACTTTAAAATACTGCTGTGTGTATTGCTACCCATGTATTATAGATGGGAAAGAAATCACAGAAAGTGTCAAAATGCCTAGAGGTGTACAGCAAGTCTTGATCTAACTAGAAGTTGCATCCAAATCCCCTGAGTGCTAGTTCTCTCCTTTCATGAAAAGATTACACGTCTTTTCATGTCTCTGCTTTTTTCTTACAGATATTTTGTTTCTCTAAAGGCTTGACTCTGTACAGCCATCTTTCTACTTAAATAATTCTCTCCCTTCAATAATTCCTTATGTGTGAATATTATTCAGATAATGTGCAAAAACATGCGTAATATTTAATGAGTCCATACCAGTTAAAATTATTTGCCAAATTCTGCTTTCAGTGAAGTCGGTGAAAGTTTGAATATGGCATGAAATGAGACAGGCACAATATTATAAACTACAGGAAGCATAACATGGAGGATAAACAGTGGGTTGTTTTGTTTCTGGTATAGAGGAGAATCAAACATTTTATAAGGATATGTAGTCATAGGCAAAGAGGAAATGGCTTTAATCTGAAAGAGCGTAGGTTTAGATTAGATATTAAGAAGAAATCCTTTGCTGTGAGGGTGGTGGGGCACGGGAACATGTTACAGCATTTTTGAGAGAAAGAGGGCATGAATTGTGAAAGTTGAGCTACTCCAGGCTAGGCCTCAGATTGAGGCCTGGTGGGGCCCTCAAAGCCTCTGACGCAGTTAGAAATTCAGGGTTGTGGCGCAGGTAGAAAATAGTCTTAAAGTACTGTGGGGACCACGGGGGGTGAACTAGTATAGGTTTTATGGTGTAAAGTGTAGGCCGTTTTAAGGGAAAGGTAAACAATGTTAGCCTACCAATTAGAGTGTCTTTGTTTCTGTAAACTATGTGGAAGCTTATATAAACTACCACCTTATCTTGAATAAACGGAAAACGCTTGATGAACCACATTGGTTTGAACCTGCGTTTGTCTTGTCCAGCTTTCCGTTTTTCTGAGATTCCCTGGCTTTAAGTGGCGCCCGAACAGGGACTCAGGAGGCTCCGAAAAAGCTGCCAAATTACTTTTAGAGTAACGGGCAGTCAAGGTTGAGTCGCGCGACAGGAATTCAGGTCCAAATCGCCTCATGGTGACGGGACCGGGATCCCAAATTCACTTTTTGTGAACGGGGATCAGGTGGAACGGAGCAGAAGTCTCCAAACTCCGAATTGGGCCGTTTCCCAACGGGAGGAAAAAGACTCTTCGCATTGTTGTTTGCTTGCGAGAGTCCGTTGGAGCAGTGGGAAGACCTCGGCGTTCACAAAGGACCCGAACGGCGGGTGTGGACGTGGCCGGGGCCGGAGAGCTGGAGCGGGAGCTGCTGCCTTGCCGAAGAAAAGCGAGAGCGGAGCAGCCCGCGGAGACTGAGGTAAGCCGCGGAGACAGAGAGAGGGTGAAAAGTTCACCATGGATGGAGATTTACAGGCTTCAGTGCGGCTGCTCTTTCATATTCTCTCAAAGAGAGCTGAAAAAGTTAAAGAAGCCGATTTAGAACAGTTGGTCCTTTGGGCGAGAAGCAAAGGCAAGCTGCAAAAACCTTCGCTGATTTTTAGTAAAGTCGAATCTCAAGAGCTGGGGCAGCTGCTTTGGCACGCAGTGATAGAGGGCGGAGATGGGAGAGAAGCAGTGCTGGCCCCTCGCCCCCCCGCAGCAGCGGCGGCAGCGGCGAGCAACCCGGCGCGGCATGTCAATTGTAGCAGAAACAAGCGATCACAAAGCAAGATACAAAGGCAAGAAAAAGTTACAGAAAGCCCTTCCTCGTCCCTTGCGGAACGGGTTGGCAGAACTAAGGCAGAGCGGGGCCAGGCAGAGCGGGGCCAGGCAGAGCGGGGCCGGCCAGCACCGAGCCTGAGGCAGCCCCGGGGCGGAGCGGACTTCGGCCGAGAGACAGAAGGCTCCTTGTTGCTGAGCAACAGCGCGAGGAGGGAGACGGGCATTCCCCGGGGCTCGGCCGCGCTGGAGTCGGAGCAGGCGGGGCGCGGCCGCATCAGGAGCGTCTCCTCGCCCGTCCCCACAGTGACGCAGCAAGGACGGGAGCGAGACGGCGCCGCCCCCCTCATCTCCCCGCAGCACCCAGCAATGGCGGCGGAGACGCTGCACAGCCTGGTTGCCACGGTAACGACAACGCCGAGAGCAGCAGCGCCACCGATGGCGAGATGGCAACACTACAGCAAAAATTTCAACAGCATTTTTTTTTTCAACTCCTTGCAAGAGACAAAAGACGTAATGAAAAAGTATAGCAATACTGAGTGTTTTCCAAGAAACCAAGAGGGATGGACATTATGCAAATCAAAGTTATTTCAAATACAATGTGGATGAAAATTACTGTAAAACAAAAAAGGATAGAAATGTTAATAATTATTTAATTGCTAAAAATGTCTTTGAAAGCAAAGATTTGAGAAAAGTCAGTCAGATGGAATGTTGGCATTGAGTTCACAATTTCTGTTTTTGAGTTTTTATAGATAATAAGATAAATAATAATTGTCAAGTTTTTATGGATAATGATAAGTAGTGATTGTTACTAATGTTATATGAATGCTTGACAAGATTGTTTTAAACTATTTTAAACATTTTTTGTTAATAGGTTGATCATATAATGTAAGTTGTCTGATTTTTGTGATAAGAATTATTATTAAGATGTTAAGATATTGAGGTGTTGTTTTAATATTTACAGTCAGTTTTCATATGTTTTATTGGTTTTTTTTTTTAGGTGCTTGATTGTAAGATGTGTTTTTCAGGATCCTGTGTGTTTGATTTTTTAACTGCTCATGTGTTTTCTTTATTCAATTTTCTATGCAGCTGCAGTTCATCTTTTAAAAATTTATAGTCCAAGTTCTGGTTCAAGATTTCAGACTTCAAATTCTCAGATTTTTGAAGAAAAGGTTTGTTGTATTTAGAGAATTTTTGTCTTGAAACAAATTTTAGACAGGTTCAATCATTTGATGTTTTGATAAATTGTTAATAATAAGGTTTTTCACTTATAACTGTTATTTTTAAGACTTCTGTTTTAAACATATCCTCCAATTAGAGTTTGAGCTCTGGCCAGGCTCTGGCTCTACGTGGATGGTGTGATTGATTCCAGGTGTTTTCTGCATCAAAAAAGGTATTCAAGTCCTTTTGGCTTGACAATTTGACCATACAGGACAGCTGAGCCTCAAAGGAGGTTTTGGAGAGACATGATCCGGACATGTTTTATCCAAATCTCTGTTGTTTTAAGGTTTTTCAGCTGCTGCAGACTCTGGGATGACAGTTTGATAGTGTAGCACTTGGTAACTGTGATTTTATATGTAATATTGATTGTGTATTATTTGATTGATTTTTATTTGTTGTTAGTTTCTTTACTATATGCATTGTTTTGTTCTTAATGTTTTTCATGTTTATAACAAAGATGTTGATATTTCCATTTCTTCATGCAAGTTTTAGGGAACAGAATTGAGAGAGGACCCTCCAGTCCCTGTGGGGGTGTTGGGTTTGTTTGTGTTTTAACAGGTGCAGAATCAAAATGGATTTCAGTGAAGAATGTGGAACTTCTCAATTGCAAGAGGACACTGATCTCTCCACAAGTGGATCAGAGGATGCACAGCAAAAGTGAATTGTGCAAAGATTTGTGTTTCACCCACAGAAGATCGTGGGCTTTGAGTTTTTTCTTTATAAGTGTGTTTTTAATGATGTTATAGAATTTTTTTTTTTGCTAAGTTTTTAATAAGTTTTAGTAATGCCTGTGATTTTTCTGTTCATCTTGCCATTGTCTTTCAATGGCAAAAGAAAAAGAGGGAGGTCCCAACGGGGATCAACAGAAATTCTACTTGAGTGAGTGTTTTTACCCATCCAACTAAGAAGTCGTGTGATGGACAGGACAGATGCTCTTGCTGCATTGATACGAAAAGGCAGAAACAGAATTTTAAAAATAGATGAAACAGAAAAATAAGTTGAAATATCATAAGTGTGAAGTTAGATTTATCAGAAGTTAGTTTATTAGAAGTTATAGTTTATGTTTAGAATTAAGATTGTTTCTTTCATGTTAGACAGGGCATTCAAGAACCTGAGAAGAATGTGGTGGGCCTCAATGTTTTTATTTCGTACTTGTTTAATTTTTGGAGTCTTGTTGGGTCCCATGGCAGAGTTCAAGACTTGGACCTGAGCTCAAATAAGTTTAAATAGCACTCTGGGAGCGCAAGCTGTTGCATTTGTGCAAAACCTTAAATTTACTGATGGTAGTTTTCAAGAATTTGGTCTTTTGGGTTCTGTCCCAGGAAACTACTATTTGATATTTGGATCTTATGCTACCAAACCAACTCAAGAAAATGGAAAATTGACAGATGACAACACTTGATTGTCTCCCAGATCACCATTGTATTACAACTATTTAGAATATTGTAACAATTCGACTCCAAGAGGTAGTGCAGGAAAAACTGCCCCCAGGAACCTTCCTCATTTGTGGGGACCGAGCCTGGTCAGCAGTCCCTCAAAATGCTAGGGGAGGCCCATGTTATATCGGTAGGTTGATGCTTTTTGTTCCCACCATACATCAGGTTCTCGAATTGCCTCAGAAGACTCAACGAGCCAAACGCAGTGTTCTCCAAATGGACACTTCATTTGATAACTGGCTCAATTCTTCAGGTTTTTCTGGCTGGGTCAAAGACAGTGTGTGCAAAAATTAGTTCATTGAGCCTTCACTCCAGCCTGAGTAGCTCAAAAGAAAAAGAGGGAATTGTTACAGCATTTTTGAGAGAAAGAGGGCATGAATTGTGAAAGTTGAGCTACTCCAGGCTAGGCCTCAGATTGAGGCCTGGTGGGGCCCTCAAAGCCTCTGACGCAGTTAGAAATTCAGGGTTGTGGCGCAGGTAGAAAATAGTCTTAAAGTACTGTGGGGACCACGGGGGGTGAACTAGTATAGGTTTTATGGTGTAAAGTGTAGGCCGTTTTAAGGGAAAGGTAAACAATGTTAGCCTACCAATTAGAGTGTCTTTGTTTCTGTAAACTATGTGGAAGCTTATATAAACTACCACCTTATCTTGAATAAACGGAAAACGCTTGATGAACCACATTGGTTTGAACCTGCGTTTGTCTTGTCCAGCTTTCCGTTTTTCTGAGATTCCCTGGCTTTAGGAACAGGTTACCCAGAGAAGTTGTAGAGGTCCCATCCCTGTAACTTGGATGGGACTTTGAGCAACCTGGTCTAGTGAAAGCTGTCCCTGCCTATGGCTGGTGGGTTAGAACTGAATGATCTTTAAGGTCCCTTCCAACTCAAACCATCCCATGAATCCATGATAAGGGTCATGTATCCGAGTGAGTGAATAGACTAAACGTGTCCTCTAGCCAATGCCCTTAAGACAAGTACCAGAAAGCAAAATGAAATTAATTATATAAATGCTCTGGCAGCTGCCCTTGGCAGTTAAAACATTTTTTTTTCCCAGATCCTAGAGACAAGCACGAACAAGCCCCCAGAACTCAGATATTTACACAACTGCATATCACAACCAGATTTGCTAGTGTCTTGTCTTCCTAATGAGCTGATACAAGAATCCCAACTCTGATGCCCCAAACCTTAGGGAAGTAGGGGTTCACACCCAGATACAGGCTGAGTAATTCAAACCCAATAGTACCAAACATCCGTAAGAAATATTTTGTGCTAATGTACCTTTATCAGAATACTTTTCTTAGAAAAAAAAGCATACCTACTACCAAAGGTCTGTCTAAACTCAAAGGCTATTTCTTTTACAAGCCATTAATACCATTCAGGAGAAAACTAAAAAAGATGTTGAACGTGACCTATATCTTCAGACAGCTCCCTAATAACCAAGAGCTGTCAGACTTCTGAGATGAAGGTTGCATTCAAGCATTCAAACAGCTGAAAAGGTACCATCAGGGTCAATGCACAAGTTGTTTGTATGGAACATACTGGTCAAAGCAATTTAAAAGTGTATTCAGATTCATCCCCACCTCCCTCCAGCTCATTCTGGGAAAACAGAATTTAATTTTGATTTGGGTAAAAAAGTGGAATTTTTCAGCTTTGCTACAAAATTGGTAGAGATTTTTGTATTTAACAATATGACTGTGTCTGCATACAAATCAAAATGCAGTTTTCAGAGGAGCTCCTCGGCACAGTGTGAGAAGGGCGAGAAGTGTGTCAGCATGAGTGTGGGCTCAGCTCAGACTCTGCTTGAGTTCGTAGGAGGAAACAGAAACCTAACTGACAACAAAATTTTCCAAAGGGCTTTTTCCTAAATCAACCATTACAGTCATAAACGAGTCTCACCTAGAGGTGACTGCTGTGCTGTGCTGAGCTGATCATGGAGAGCTGGAGCAGAGCTGGGTGATAGACAAGTGCAGTACCACCGAGGAGCCTGCTCTGACACCAGGTCAGCATGGGGCTTCTGGCCCAGGATTTCACTGTCTCAACATCCTCATCTATTTGATTAGGACAGTATTTTCCTTTCTTACTATTGCCATCAAGAGTTAGCGCTTGCAGGATACTATGCAGTTCTCAGAAGAAAGGCTACTGCACTTTCTAATATGTTTTATAAAGGAAACAATGACATCCCTAAAGTAGATGACTGCTCTCAATGGTTTTTTTTTCTTTTCTCTCTAGATTTAAGGTCAGTTTTTTCTTAAATCACACTTACATGCTTCTGTTTCTCTGGCTGATAAAGCATCAGTCAAACAACTCTCAATGCAAAGTTTTTTTTCTAATTCCTCCTGAGCATGAAATATTATCTAAAAGAACATTTTCTTCTCCCACAAACAGCAAGTCAAAATAAGGTACTTAACATGCAGGAAGATTTTGGCTTATGATTTCTCTGCCAACATTTTGGAATTCTACACACACATAAAAGAACCACCTTATTTCCTAAACCTAACTTTCTATTGAAAATAGTCTTTTAAATGGAGTAATAACAGTCCCTTAAAAAAGGTGAAAAGAACAGGTGCTGATTTTTTTGTTTAAACTCCACTGGAAGATCTGTTAGGATCATAATGGTGATGAGTTTTAGTAGTGAAGGACAACACAAATAATTTTTTCCTATGGGAAGGAAGAAGCACTTGGCCACATCCCAGGGATTATGGGAGAAGAATTGAACAGCAGACTGTATTGGAAGGAAACATTCCATGGGTACTACTGAAATGAATCAAACTGTAATTAACGATCCCAGCAGTTTCAAAATACAGGTGCATGTGCTTTTGGGAATGAGAGGAGGATCAAATTACAAGCTTGTCACTTGACAAACTTGTTTTACCCTTCCAGTTATGCAAGCCAGTTGGTGACTCAGCAGCTATACAAGTCTGATCTCCAATGACAAGACAAATCTGTTCTGCAGCTGAGTCACTCAGAGTAGCTCTTTTCACACTGATAAGTTCAGCAGTCAGAGATGGTACAGAAAAGATTGTGGAGCCTTTATTACCTATATGAGATAGAATAAATATTTTATAGGAGAATAATCTGTAGCTCATCTTTACACAAGGAACCTACTGAATGGGGAAGAGAAAAGCTGTTATGGGATTACACTGACCAATGTTCATGGTCCTTTAACTAAAAGAGATTAGATTTTTTTTCTGATTTTTTTTTTCTGTTGTGTATTCATCCCTTACTAATAAAAATCACCTGACAACTTGCTGTAATTGCAAATGTAGTTGAGAATTAATTTGTCTTTGATTTTTCTTTCAAGGTTTGCAAATAATTTCCTACATGTTTGAGTGTGACAAGGTATCATGACAGCTACAGACAGTCACAGGTTCATGCACACATTGGCATGGGAATCTCTGCCCCAACCTGTTCTTTGAATACTGACTTTTTGCTGGCATGAATAATAAGCTTTCCATACCCTTTGGGCTTGAACCTTTTGAGGTGCCAAGTATGAATGACTGCTGCCCATGGTCTTAGCACTTGAAATACCTAACATAACTCTAAGTTCTTAAGTCTACTGGCAGAACTTCTAGACTGCATTTGGAGCTTAAAGTGAAGAACACACTGGATAGACTGCATTTCTCTGCCTGTTAAAAATATATCCCATTCATCCTGTTTAGAACCAGGTGTCTTTGCCCAGGGGTGAATATCACAAATAGCCACGAGAGCTGATGTAACAATAGCACCATGAGGCTGTGAACAGGGCCCCATTGGGTGAGCACAAACATTGTAGGAGAATGCCTTAGCCAAGAGGAGCTTGTTAAGTTACAAAAGGCTGAAAAAGATAGAGAAAAGGGAACGGATAGTTATGGTTTTCAAATGCTTGCATTTCATACTGAAGCCTTTTCCACAAATGGGCCGCAATACACAGCTGTATGTGAATACCAGATCACCTGTGCTCCACAACAGCTATTCTGAGAGACGTATCAGCCATGGTTGACTCGATCTACATACATCCTGTTGGGGCTCTAGATTACAACCTCGGTGCCTGCAGTTTTCATAGGGCTTTTCTTAAAGCCGCTTTTCTTAAAGCCTCTTTTCCTGCAATCACATATGTAAACATTTAAGCTCTAATCTTCTAAAATTAAGTACCTTCAAACATCATAAAAATAAATTATTTCAAACATTTATGGAGAAGAGCAAATTAAAAGTGAACTACAGAAGCTCAAAATGCGAAAAGAAAAAAAAAGAGAGCAAACTATGCTCTCATGCTACTTAAAAACAACAGCAAAAGAAATCACATCTTTGAAAGCTCACTTAAAAACATCCAGGTCTGGATTATTTTTATTCAAGTAGCTTTTGGGCTTTTGTTGATTTTGAGGTTTCTTAGTCTGCATGGTGCTGAGGAGGTGGGAAGAAATATTACAGTCTAAAGAGATAAAATCTTTTTGCTGTACTCCTTAAATGTTTGCTTTCCAAAATCAGCAATTCTCTTTCAAGCTCTCAAATCACATTCCAAAATGCATAGATGGGATGGTTATCATCATACATTACTAACATTGCCCAATCCTGACTGTAAATACCTTGCTTCCAGAGGCTTGTTCTTTGCCAAGTCTCTACACTCTGGGTTTATTTTTTATTTTGAGGATCTAGTAATTTAAGGAATTTTCATCTTGAGATTAATAAGAAATTCCCAACAATGAAACCAGCAATCAAAAAGACTAAGAGTTGTGATTTGAACATATTATTTGTCTACGGTGCTTGGTGTTGTGAAGAATTATGTTCTAGTTGCGTTAACAGCAATACTTTGATAAAGCTGAAGGTGAGATATGTTGCATCATTTTATTAGTGAGAGCTTTACTTTCACAGGAAATACAAGAGGGTTATGTACATTTTTTTTTATTTCAAATTAGGAAGTTCCCAACCCAGGTTGAGAAACAATGGGATTATATAGCAGCCTTTCAGTACCTAAAGGGGACTTACAAGAAGGCTGGAGAGGGACTTTTTAGCAGGGTGTGTAGTGATAGGACAAGGGGAAAAGGCCTTAAACTGAAGAAGGCTGAATTTAAACTTGATTCTATAATTCTGTGGTGAACAGTGTGCCATTTCCTAGAGATGCATGGAAGGGGCAGTTATCTCTTCCACCTGCAGTGATACTAATATTCTAAATATCCATTCCTGCCCCCTCTCTCCTTTGCTGTTTGTCCCACGAGCAATCCACTGTCTGAAATTTCACAACATGAATTAGTACAACACACACCAAATAGGCAAGCTGATGACTCACTAATATCAATGGCTCTATGGTTCTCCTGCTCTTATTTTTTACTTTCATGAACTGACTTGCTGTGCAGTAACAGATGAGCTGCCCTTGTGCACAATACAGATGATGGATTTTTTTTGTCTAGATAAGGGTGATGACACCAATGTCCTCTGTGCTTACTGCAGAGAAGGAGGTGAAATGATGAATACTTGTGATGGGGAAAGCTGGAGAGAGAGAAGGCTGGCTACAGATAGACTTCTCTGTACAGAACACTTTTAAGCACTGTTCTAAAGAAATCAGTATTTTTAAAACATGATAATTATGTGGCAGATAAAAAAAGAAACAGCTGCATTAAGCATCCTCAAATCAGACTTAAAAAAAAAGGAAAGTCACTTCCTCTGTTCTTACTCTTTCTTGCACACAGAAAACATACAGTAATATGATACACAGAACTACTCAATGACCAAATCAATTTCTTTTAATTTAAATTTGTGTACATTTCTAATATTCAAAATGTTGGCCTATTTGAAGATGTACCTTTCATCACTGCTACTTTTCTATACCTTATTGAACACAATTAATAACTGTATTAGCTGTAGCACTTTATCTGGAGTGAATGAAGAAAAGAAATGCAAAGAAAATGGGCAGAATACAGCTGCTTCTCGGAGAGTGCCGTAGTCTTCCCCAGTTTTGTTGTGTTTATTCTTATTACTTCATTTGATTTCCAAATGCATGACAAGAACAAACCTTTTGCATTACAAAAACATATATGGACAGAATTTCAATTCACCTGGCAGACTATTACTGGCTCTGTTTTTAGCCTGAATAGGTAACTAATCACATCACTGGCCAGGCTTTTATTTTCTAAGTTATGGCTTTGGAATAAAGAACTTCCCCTAAGCAGAAAGCGAGAGCTGCCTCTACCAGACCTCTGCTGTGCTCCATCTCCCTCCACACCACATTCATCAGATCACCACATTATTTCAGTGTCTCATCTGTAAGCACTGTGCTAGTGACCCCTACTGCCTTTCTGCTTTTAGGGTGCTCCTGTGCCTGGCTAGGAAGTTCTCAGTGGCACCTAAATTAAGCTAATTCAATTGTGCTGTGCACCTAAGGCACACAGCTGTTATTCAGCCCCATACAGGAGATGTAGAGCATCACAGTGATACTCAGAAGCAACTGATGGAGTGTGAAGCTCCAAGGCCCAGTCTCTGTGATCCATAAGCTGCTCCTAAGTAAGACACTGTTAGTGCAGGTCATAGATCTCCTCAGTATGACAATTCTTCAGGAGTGAATTTCTCCAGATGCAGTCTGATTCAAGATAATGTGATTATCTTTACATTAATACAGAGCAGCATAAAGTGTATGCCTTCAGTGGTAGGACACACAGTATTTCTTCTTTCCTGATTTTTTTTTTTTACTCCACATTCTTCTCTGATCTTCTCTGCTTTGGCAGAGAATCAGCCATACAACCCTAAAACAGCTTTCAGATTTTGGAGTATTTACACTCTATAAATGAAAGCAATAACAAAGAAAAACATAGTTTTAATAGTGAAAGAAAGTTTGAAACTTAACCATGCTTGTAAGGACTGTGTTTCCTCTGTCCCAGAAGCAGCCCAAAGGCTGCTATGAGATAGCAGCAAAATCATGATTCTCACTACAAGGAAAAGAAAGAAATCAGGGGAGTTTACATAAAACAAGGTGGAAGAAGAGGCTTGATTGTGAAAAATGTTTTTTACGGGATCTTTGACAAAAGCAGCAAAATTGTCTTCCACTTCTTAAACGGCCAAAATAAGGGCTTTTTGAGGCTGATAATGTTCATAATGTTCATATAATAACATTTGAGAAACTATATCACAGTTCATGTGATAGAATCAGAAGTCTGAAAAAAAAACCCCAAATATGCAATTAGAAAAACATAGCTTTTCCAGCCTAAAATTGCTAAGTGGCAATGTGACCTCTGCAAATAATGATCTAAGAACCCTGTTTTAGCAGAAGCAACATATTTTTAACTAAATATATACTTTTAAAAAATCACATGCCACATACACAATGGGTTCTTATCATTATTGAAATTCCACACCATTCTTGCTAGGCTAATGCAATCTTAAAATTTTTTTCATCACTGTATTTGTAGGATAAATCAATATAGTGAAGAATAGAGGAATTTCTGGGAGAGAAAAAAAAAGGCATGCCTCCCCATTTTATCATCTTTCTGGGTGTGTATTGGTTTTATCTATTAGGATCGTCACATCCCCTTGTTTGCAGGGTATTTATGTCTCCACACTTCCACCCAAAGAGTCTGTAGGGAATTCAAAAATTTGGTTGTATCTTGTACTGGGCAGCCACTGATAATGTCTTTCTTGGTCCAGCAGCCCCCTCTACCCTTTTTACTCTACATTTCAGAGGTGCAACCAACCACTCCGTTTTATGGAAGAAGAATTTTGGCAGGTCCAACCCTGACACCCAGTGGCCTCTACTGTTCCAGCTCTTACAGCCTCCTAGGGTCTCCACCTATTGAAACCTGGCTTGAAGGGATACAGTGTTACTCTCCAAACAGATAATTTCAGCACTAAAATCAGCACATTTATGTGATTTCCATAAGTAAGCATCCATTATTGTATATTCTGATAATTATATTCAATGGTATTCAGTACAAAAACCTCAACATATCTGAAAATGCTGCTTTTTCAGGAATCCTAGTCATACAAGCATATTACCACTGAGCAATAATCCTCTCCCTATATATATGCATCTCCTTTCCCCCACTCATTTATATTCCTAAACTTGAAATGAAAGTGCCCTAGCGTAGGCATTCATTTTGTACAAAATGGACCAAACAAGAAAAAGAAGGCCCAACAACATATTTTATTTTTATAAAGAACAAGAAATGAAGAGAAAGTGAATATAATTGAATATAATTCTTGAAAGATAGCAGATGGAACTTTTTCGTTTTAGATTAAAATTGAAGTTAAGTAATTACTTGTAGATAATTGTGGTTTGCCTGTCAGCTGGAAATTTTACTACCTGTTTTTTCTTCCTTAAATTGGTAAGCTTGTCTGGCAGTCTCAGAGGTTCTTGACCAAAGCCAATATAGAGTGAAGTTTTGGTGTGCTTTCCCAGAGTTCTGGATGCCTGAATGCAGCATTTTAATCTGGCCCAGTAACAAACTTGCTGAAAATTTCAGATTTACACTTCTCAGTCAAGTTTGGATTTTTTGTTGTTTGTTTGGTTTTGGTTGGTTGGGCTTTTATTGTTGTTGTTTCATTGCTTTGGTTGGCTGGGGATTTGTTGTGGTTTATTTTGGTTTTGTTTTTAGTTTGTTTTTGTTTTTTTTTTTCATGAGAACTATTACACCTGTTTAATTTAATGCAGTTATTACTCCTAGAAATTGCAACATTGACAAGAGATAGATAAGCTTCTGGGAATTTTTCTACTCCAAAGGCTATTTTAATCAATTCACCTCCTGGTTTAGAGTTTCCAAGAGGATAACTTCCAAACAGCTGTGAGGGCAGACCTGTGTGTCACTGTGTTGGCATGGAACATCTATTAAAAGCTAGCATTCTTCTTGCTATCCCACTCTTTAAAAAATGCCATTTAAAAAATAAATGAAAGCTCTTCCTTTTTGAGAATATGTCCTTTTTTGTCTTTCTGTAAGCCAGCATACATAGAAACTCCTAAAGTGTTGTGTTTGTTTATTTTTCCTGTCCTGGTCTCTCTGAAAGCAACCCCAGAATGCAACTGCTATATCCAGCTGTGCAATCTGCTTCCAGCTAAATAAGCCTTGGTAGCAATGACTCAACAGATCCTCATAAAAATAACAAAAATAAAAAATTATAGTCCTCACTTAGCTCTTTGCACAGAAGGGTAAGGACACTTCAGAATGTTGTTTTTACATTGCTTTATATGGCCTTGGTTTTATAAGACACTCACTTTTAAACAAGGGGCATAGAATCATCTGTGTTTTCACACAATATTTCTGTGGATTTCTTTTTGACTACAGGGCATTTACAAGGACAGGAAGAAATAGCTCAGTCCTATTGAAAAATTTTTGGCAATGTGTCTTTCCTATTTTAAAACAAATAATTAAAAACATTACAAGCATATGAAAGCATGAATCATTTCACACATTTTAAACTTAACATTATGTAAGCTCTTGAACAGAGGTGGAAAAAAACCGTTTTGATGGATGATAACATGTATTTCAAGCTTGAGTTTGACCAAAAGAAGATAGGCAACACAAGTTATATTTTCTGTGGCTTTTATATCTGCTTGTGAGTTTAACATTCAGATAAAATACTAGCCACACTGTAAAAAATATTTTTCAACATTAGTATTTAATTTTGACTTGAATCCCCTGACTCTGCTCAGCCCATCTGGGGAAGATAAACTCAGCTCTTCAACTTACAAAGGAACAGGGATGGGACATACAGAACTTTCCTCAGCTATATGTAGCAGAAGTAACCTCACCAAACTTCTTATTTTGGGAGGACCTGCAAATACTGTGTGCCCTCCTCAGCCCTTCTCTATGTGAACTTGGGTGAGAGTGACCATAGCAAGTGGTGCATTGCCCTCTCACCAAGCTAAGGGCTAACGAAAAGGGGTGTTGGGCTGCTCTTGGCACCTCCTGGATGGTTTTGTGGTAGCTTTTTCTTTCTCCGGAGCCAGACTTCCCATGTCGCTTCTTTGGGAAGCAACCCTGAGCTGCGGTTCATACAGAGGCAGTGTCGGGATGGGATGAAGCTGTGCCCCGAAGCGTGAGCCCCGGGTTCTGCTTTCCTGTTTCCTGACACCTGCTGCCAGGAGGGACTTTGATGTTGTTCCCCGTGTTCCACTACGTGGGCATTTCGTAGCCAGATTTGACAGTGCAGGTCCCTTGGATTCCAGCCGAATGGATCACTATCAAAGCCGTATCTTTGCTTTGCAAACTGACGGGAGGCTCGAGGCTATACATCGAGGCTCAGCTGAGCATCTGCCTCAGTCTGAGGCGCCTAAACCCTCACGTACGTGCTTTAGAATAACCCTGTGTTACAGATGGCGGCCCAGCCTTCTAACTACATCTGCTTACTATGGCTTAGCCAACTGACGCGATCGGACCGAGAAGACACTATTTCATTACGACATCAATATTTACTTATGCCGAGGCCCGCCCCCCCGGGCGGGGCGGACAGAAGACTACAGCTCCCGGCAGGCTCTTCCCGGCGTGCTCCCTTCGGGCACTGCGGCAGGAACAGCGGCGGGAAGCGCTGCTGCGCCCGCCGGAAAGCGTCCCGGCCCCCGGAGCCGTCCCGCCGCCCAGGCCCGTTTGTGCCGCCCAGACCGCTCCCCGCCGCCCAGGCCGGTCCCCGCCGCCCAGGCCCGTCCGTGCCGCCCAGGCTGGTCCCCGCCGCCCAGGCCGGTCCCCGCCGCCCAGGCCGCTCCCCGCGCTCCGCCATCCCGCGCTCCGCCCGCCTGCCCGCCGCGCCATGACGGACCGCTACACCATCCACAGCCAGCTGGAGCACCTGCAGTCCAAGTACATCGGCACGGGGCACGCCGACACCACCAAGTGGGAGTGGCTGGTGAACCAGCACCGCGACTCGTACTGCTCCTACATGGGCCACTTCGACCTGCTCAACTACTTCGCCATCGCCGAGAACGAGAGCAAGGCGCGCGTCCGCTTCAACCTGATGGAGAAGATGCTGCAGCCCTGCGGGCCGCCCGCCGACAAGCCCGACGAGTCCTGACCCTCCGTCCTCCTGGTCCCGGCCCTCTCCCGTTGTGGTTCCCGCGAAGGACTGACCGGGAGAAGCCTCGCAAAATGCCTGCCTCCGGACTCTGACTGTTCGCCTTTTTTCAAGTGGAATATAATAAAGCTTCCTGGGCATTCCTAATGTTTGGTTTGGTAGTTTCCTAGTACGAGCTTTTTGTTCCCGCAGGAGTGCTGGTGCTTGGTATTGGGCGTTTCAGTGCAACCATCCGAGGTGAAAGCATCGGATACCCCTAGACAGCATTTCTCCGACCGGGCGGATGGATGCTTGCTTACAAAGCTCAGTTTTGTGGGGAGAGAGGGGAACTTTGTTGGTACTCAAAGGGTTTGATGTCTTGGTAATAGTGTTATATGGGGTGGTTTGTGGTGTAGCATAAGCCAGTTCCTCTAGTACTTAAGAATTCCAAAATGGCTTTTCTTTAAACAATTTTCTTACCTCATTTTCCTCTTTCCAGTACCTCTGAGCTTTTCAAACCTTGATTCTTTCTGATACAAATTAGCTATTTTTTCGCCTTATGCTTTCTAGTAACCTAGCATTCAAGTTTTTCCTACCTTACATCAAATAAAGATACTAGTATTGTGTTGGGCTCTATTAATATGGAATAAGAATATAAGGGTTACTCACTACTGCTTCGAAGTAAAATGCTCCGAGCTGACACAGTCTTGGATCACATTGCATGCCAAACAGATGCTGATTCTGATTTGTCACTTAAAATAGGCTTTCTATTCACTTACAGTAAAAATAAATTTTGGGTTCTCATAGATGGAAAGACCTCAGCCCCAAGTGAGATATGTTCTTGGAGAAATAAAATATTCTCATTTCTGTTATGTTTTTTTGTATTAACATTGGAGGGGAAAGTCCAGCATTTTGTGGTCCTATTAAGAAATTATGCAAGCTTGTCAGTGATTATTTTCTGAAATCAGTGATCTCAAGTCAGTACATCCATCTTCTGAAGAATTCAGAGATAGCATTTTTCAGACTTTGTTGTGTGTATTAAGATGAGGACATGGATAAAGCGGTCGGAAAACATTTTGCCTTCAAGTTTTTTTGGGGAACTACTTCAGTTCACAGTAAATGACGGGGGATATGTAGAAAACTGGTTTTCAATCTGCCTGCAAGCTAGTGCAGGTAATTTGAAGAACATCTGTTCCTCACATACTGGGCAACATGGCTGAAAGTTTTCTGTAAGTTGCATTCAAGCATTTAAGCACAGGCATGCAAGGCAGTCTTGCAGTGATTGCACAAAATTTGCATCTCATTAAAGCAAGTTCCCCTCTCATTTTAACAGTTCCTATTAAAAGTCTGCTCTATTACCAAATCTTAGAACCTTGCCTTCCATAAAGCACCTCCTCAGCTGGCAGCCAGCGGGCAGTTGGTGTGTGCAACAGTGGGTGACAAAGGAACTTGAGCCTTAGTACTGGGCCTTTGCAGATGGAAAAGTTGGGCTGAAGATAGCAGGTGCTTTTGTAGTGGCTTGCAGGCTGAACTTACAATGTTTTGTGAAGTCTTGAATCTCCTACAATAAGGACAAACAGAAACCATGCATTTTAATCACTCCTGCATAAATTAGAACTTGAACTATTTCACAGGAGATTTCCCTTAAGATAAACTAACAGTTAGCTCTATCTGTGGATATTATCAGCACATTTTAAAATGTGAGCAACAAATATGTGACACATAAGTAAAGATTAATGCTCTTTTGCAGGCCAACTCTTTGCTGTAAAGGCCAAACAACCCTCAGGAACAAGTCAAGATTTACGTGGTGAACGAACTTGCTACGTCTTCTCACTATACTTGCTTAGATCCCAGTTTGGCACATACCTCTGTTTTAGCATGGTTGAAAGATGTTTTTGGAGTGTCTGTACTAAGTAATGATTATGAAACATTATAAACACTTCCTTAAGAAAATGAGAAAATGAAAGGAAAACTATAATTCATAAGAATTATAGCTAAATTTGAAGTGAATTGGGAGACACTGAAGAGTTTGTTTCTGTACTATGGTATTTTTCCTAAACCCCAGAGCATTTAAAAAAACCAACAAAGGCAGTGATCTTTTACATTTTATTACTGAAAAGGGTAAAACCTACAAAGAACAGAGTTAATTACCTGCCCTATCGGGATGCATCTGATTTTTATCTCTATCCTGATAGAACGATAACAGATACTATTTATAAATTTGCTTTATATTTGCATTATGTTCTTTTTGCATCCAAGCAATATGGCTTTTAATGAAAAAACAGGTGGATGCTTTAAAAAGCTGATAAAAGCTTTCCAATAGAAAAAAGTCATTAGCTTTTTCCAGTGAGGTAATTCTAAGGTTCCAAGTGTGTATTGCACCTTATTTTCACAATGGGTGAATAGAACAGCATGGGAATCCTAGCACAATACCATCACTCTATTGCTTGGAATACCCTGATCTTTTTTTATTTTCTGATTTATCAGAATGGGAGCAGTACAGTAGTTAACATTTGCACAGAGCAGCGATTGCACTAATGAGCTGTTTTCTGCAAACTGAAACTTGGGCCTGTTCTTTCATTTTAGTCATGTTCAGCATAAAACTCAGCTGCTTTTTAAGATAATTTCTACATTATAAACTTTTATAGATGATAACATTTATAGTCTGTTTTAGCATCAAGATTTTGCTTCAGCACATGAGATAATTCCTTTTAAAAGCTGAGCTATTTGAAGCAATGTTGCAGGTAACCACTGCAAAGCAACACTGACTTTTCCCCTCTTCACCAGAAATCAATCAATGCAAAACCAGCACAACTGGTTTCTGAATTCTCGGAGCTCCATTGGTTCTGTGATGTTGTGCCACTAATTCCATAAACTTCTTGTAGTAAAATTAAAAGAAAATCCACAAACATCATCCTTCCCCTCCCCTCACAAGACCTATTTGGTTTCATGGTACACAAAGAGGTTGTTTTTTGGTTGTTAAAATTTAATACTGTAGTATTTAATTTTAGTACTGTTGTTATAATACATCCATAAATGCATGCTCTTTCTACTGCCCTGGTGCTAGCTTAATTGCCCCAAAGGACTTAGTTACTTTTAAAATGGATTAAACTGGCACATTAGACAATCTTGTTTGAAAATCCTATTAATGTTCCTTTATTCCTTGTCTATTTGCCATTTTCCTTCTATATTCATCTCTCTGTTCATTTAATTAGTTATGATTTAGGAGTGTAATGCAGTTCAGTGTATTCTTTGTTGCCTTTTGAAACTGAACCATCATTCTATGCTATCATGAAGAAATGTGTAAGGATGCTGACATACCTGAATGCTTCTGACTACGCTAAAAATAGACCTAGAATAACATTTTTTCCTGGGTTCAGAACTTCACCATTTTTCATTCTCATTTTCATACCAATTTAGTAATTAATTTTGTTGGAAAAACCAATATATGAAAAACAAAATATGTTGGACTTCCCCTTGTAGCATGTACCAGAACAGTCTCTGACACAATTACTTCATAATTGGAATGTACTTTAAAATCCCCATCAAATGGCTGGAATTGTCCACCTCAGATGCATCTACTTAGACAAAGTGATTTTTGTGAAAAATAAATTTAGTCCAAATAATTGATATCCTGATCATGGGTGAATGACAGTTCAAAGTTCTTGTAAGGTGCAAAAAAAAATATCCATTTTGAGGATTTTGAGGTGATATATGTGAAATTAGAATTTTAAAGCAGAATCAGAATTAAACATGACCACAGTGCACAACTAAGCAGACATCAGGTGGCATAAGCAAACAAGTTTTGTGTTTCCTCATGCTTGAGTAGTACATAAACAATGTTTTCATACAGCATTAAACAAATTTGAATCTGCTTTCTAGTTTTTTTTAAAAGGGAAATCCTAATAGTTACTAGCCTAACAATTTTCCCGTCATGTATCATCACCTACACTTGATCCTCAGATTTTTAGTATGTGTCACAGACTGAAAATTTATTATTTTGAGTAGTCTGAGCTATAGAATTAATGGAGAAGCCAGGGATATTTAGAGGAGGGAGAATGTTTTTGTTAAATGTAGTTTTCCAAAAACAAGCAGTGAGCTTCTAACATCTAAGATAAAATTAGTTAAAATTAGTTAAAATTGAAGCATATTTCTTCACATACTAACTTTTCCAGTGATAGCATGGCCCCAGTGTTTAAGTATTCATCTTAACTTTACTGTTCTGATAAGATTTCCTGCAGAGACAAGAAATGTTAGGAACATGGTGACTTGGACAGTTACAGTCCTAGTAACATTGGAATAAAAAGTCAAGGAAGAAAATAAAGCAGCCTCTTTCATCCCGTGTCAGTCCATGTTTGTGGGGGAAGGGAAGCTAAAGGGGGCTTATAAGAAACAGGGATGAACTGAAAATCAGGGTCTGTTATGACTGAACAATGGTTTTAAACCAAAATTAGGTAGATTCAGACCAGGTTTAAGGAAGAAATTTTTTACTATGAGAATGGCAAAACACTGGAACAAGTTTCTCAGAGAGGTCGTAGATGCTCCGACCTTGGAAGGGTTCAAGGCTAGGCTGGATGGGGCTCTGAGCAGCCTGGTGTAGGTGAAGATGTCCTTGCTCATTGCAGGAGGGTTGGACTAGATGACCTTTAAAGGTCACTTCCAACGCAAATCACTTTCTGATTCTTTGATTCTTATGTGTGTGGAAAAAAAATCTTGTCTATCAAAGTGTCATAGTTCATACCTTTCAAGCTGAGCAAAATAAAGAGTACTCTGTTTTGCTCTGGAAAGGATCAAAGCTGTTGCTAAGGTTGTGGAAGTGCTCTCAGTATGTCTCTCATGTCTTTCCAGTTCAGGCCATGTGACAATGTTACTTTTTATCTGTAAAACCCACAGGCTTTCATGTCATTGTGCTGAAGGATACAGCTTTTTTTTCGAATGTCCTTCTGCTAGATCACTGTCAAGACAACATTGCATCTAAAACATTCAGGCCTTTAGCTGTTACTTCTCTGATGTCCATTTCTTAGAAAAACCATAGTGTGAAACTAATAAAACAAGTTAAAAATACTGAGGATGAAAGCTTATGTGGCACCTGCCCCTGCTTACCTCTTTTGTGGAAATCATCTTCACATTATAAGACTCAGGCAGATTCAGTGCAGATTCAGTACTTTATATTTTAAAAACCTAAGAGTGTGTTTGGTATTATCAGACCACTGTTTGTGATGGTTGAAGATATGGCAATAACTGGGAGAGCAAAGCTCACTGCTTCACCTGCAACTGCTCCACAGTGCCTTTTTGGGGCTACTTTCTGCTCTTGGGACTGGACTCTGCAAGGTACCACTGGGTCAGACTTGGCTGAGCAGGGCCTCCTTGGGCTATCCTGAGAGTGTGGCAGACTGGGAAAGTGGTCTGTGCTTTGGGAGAGCTTTGGGACTTTGCTGGGCCTTCATACACGTGTTGTTTAAAGAAGTAGATTCTGCTTTTCATTGCTTGTTAAAAAGTTTTCCTTGTAAGACACTGATTCTAAGTCAGATATCTGCATACAAATCTGTGAGCTCTGCTGCTGGCCTGGGTTGGGCCTGGGACATTGCAGTGAGGCAAGGCTTTGGCAAACAGCTCCCCCAATGCTCCACTTTGTGATTTTATTCCCAGTATTTTGATTGCTTGTTTATGATGAGGAATTAAAGGAAAGAGACTATCCATATGCTCATCAAACAAGTCACAGGAAGCAAGTAGTTCTGTAGGATCTCAGCAGCAGGATGATTTTCTGGGTGGAAAGTGAAGACTTTGCAGAGCAGTGCATGCTCACAGGCTGACCCTATAAAGCTTTGCTCCCTTGCAAGCTGGGATTTACCAACCTGCTGAGCAGAGCACTTGAACATTCAGTCTGTCAGTCACCCTGGCCTGGATTCTATCCAGCTTTCACCATCTCATCTGGAGATTCTCATTGAATCACAGTGTTTAACCACTTAGTGTCTCTCTGGGTCAGGTCTTTAGCTGACTTTTCGTCTCTGCTGAGTAAGGTTTCTACCCTGCCAGGTACTTTGCAAGCAAGGGAGGAGCCCCAGTAAGGCCTACAATCTAGTCAGAAGAAATGTGTATGTGAAGCCCAGTGTAAAAGAGGATCCCTAGGAAAGCTGATGGAATAACGTCCAGTGACATCTCTTTCTAGATGCATACCAAAGTTTTGTGGCTGTGAGCTGCAGAACATGGGCCTCATCCTTTCAAGAGCATCACTCTGAGATGCTGGTGCCTCTCAGAATATGAAGCATGGTGCAGATGAGACAGTGAAAAGACGAACATAAAACACTGAAAATTAGTTGAAGCAACATTTCTAACACATGCACTGGTAAGACTGCCAGCACCAGCAGAAAGGTGGGCCGAAGTCAGCAGTGTACAAGAACTGTATTATCTGTTGGACATGATGTATGTTTTCTAGGAAATGAGGCAGCAGCATTGAGGGATCTCAGTGCTTAGTAATTCTTAGAGAAAGGGATTTATCCTTCATGCTGCCCTTATGGCAGTTAGCTCTAAGCCTTTTGCTGAAAGCTTATCTACCCCCCCCCCCCCCCCCCCCCACTTCTCCAAGGATGTTACCACAAAAGCTAATGTCATGAACCAGGAACAAAGCATTTTTCTTGGCAAAGCTGAGCAGGGAGCTTCAGGCATTGTCTACACAAAGAAAATAAGGGAAGATGTGAATGCAAAGTAAAATGCCTGTTCCTGGCTGTCACTTGTGAGGATGGTCTTTTCGTGCAGTAAAGATAACTTAAACTGAAGATAAGAGCTGAAGAACAAGTTACTTGTGGTAAAGTGACAGTGAAGACATACCTGCTGTGCTGTAGATAAGTGGCCATTGCACATCCTTTCTTTAGGGTCAAATATGGGATCTTCTTCCTCTTTCTTGGAGGAACTCTCCTTGCATCACTGAGGCACTATAAGGAAAAAACAGGGCAGAAAAAACTCCCTCTGGCAGTTTCCCCGAAGGAGGTAAATAGCGTGCTGCAAGTTCAAACCCTGAGTTCCCGGGCTGCAAATTCCATGCCTTTGGCATGAGCCATTAAGGGAATCAGTTGCAGTAACTCAGGGTAAGTTTCTCCTGCAGAAGGGTAGAAGTGCCTTGACAGACTGGAGAGCAAAGGGCTGCAGAGAATTTACCAGAGCTCTGTGACTGTGTCCCAAAGCACAGGGAATGGCAGCCAAGACAGCAGGGTGTAGTCCAACAGCGCTGTGACCATCTGTGGGTCTCCCCCATCTGTGTGAACAGAAGCACTGTATAAAATCAAAAAGGTTAAATGAAAAGATCTTCTGCCAAGGGAAACCTCTTTAGTCTTGTGAACAGCTTTCTTTTCTAATGTGTTAACTCCAACTCCAAATCACATAATGGTAAGAGATGGTTCTTGCCCCTTATAAGAAATGCTTATGTTCCAGATAGAAGAGCTGTTTCAGATGCTTGAGGAGGATGAAATATGAGTCTGCTCAGTCAGTTGGAGAGAATTTTACTCTGAAGTTTGAAAATGGCACAATCTCAAGTTTAGTTCTGGAAATACCCTAACACTTAGGCATTTTCAAGGCAGGATAAATCATATACATGAAAGAAAAGCTTTCAGGGTTTCTGGGCTTCCCTCTTAGGATAGCAAAGATGACATCCAATTTTTACTTAATCTGTCAAGATGGCTTTGCAGCCAAACATAGCTCAGTAATGAGTAAACTCTAGGCTGGTAGTTGTATATATAAATAATCTCAGTGGATTTCTGGAACTGGTCCTCATTACTTGTTTGCTGTACTTGTACCTTAAAGTATAGGAATTTACACAGTACACAAGCTCCCATCCTGGGCATCTCCTCTTTTGCCTCAGAAAAAGATTATTTTCCTAGTTTGGCCAGAAAATTTGTGCATCCATTTTCCATGCTCTCACTCAGAATAAAGGCACGACAAAGACTAGGACTGAAGACATTATTAATTTATGTAATACTTGCATTAAGATAGTCCTCAGTCATGTTGGGGATTGTTAGAATTGTATTATTTCACTACAGTCAAGCACCCAAATGTTTGGGTTTTTTGATTCTGAGAGAGAGCAGGTCAGTGGGTTTGTTCTTGCCTTTAGTCTGAGCACTGCCTGGCAATGCAAGGGAAGCAGCACTCGGGAAAGGCTCGGGGCTGCTCAGGTGAGTACTGAGGCCTCAGGGGCTCCATCCTGGGCACATCTGTCCTGTCCCCACCCATCCCATTCCAAAATCCCCTGTGCCTGGACTGGGCTAGGCCAAGCCCACAGGAGCCTGGACCAGGACAGAGAATTTGCTCTGCTTTGCTTTGCATTCACCTGTAGATACCCTTTTCATCTGGTTGAGTCTGGAGCTAAGTTTGGCAAGGGAGTCTGCTTTGAACCCTGTGACTCAACAAGAGGCTCTCCCTTATTCCCTGTACCCCTCACCCTTTCTTATCCTTACCCTTGCCCCTGTCTCTGCATAGATAATATTTGGGTTGAGTTCACTTTTGATTTGATTTGATTGATTTCAGATTTCAGATTTCAGTTTGCTTTTTCTCTGCGCACTTTTATCATCTAGCAATCTGTAGAGCAAACCTTGCCAATGAACTCTATCATGCTTTCTCTTTTACCTGTTTTTACTGATGAGAAATTTTGAGGATTTTAATATGATGCATTTGCTACCTTCTTCGTAACAGCCATACCTGGTACTTGTCACTAAGAGATAGTTTGCAAAAAATACCAACCTTCAATTGTGTGATACTTAGGTGTGATATGGAAATTGCTCAGATAAAGGGACAATTAAAAATCACTATTCTGGAGTTAAGAATGTTCCATATAGAAAGCTACTGTAAGCCAAGGTTTGATATGCTGATCTGAAGAAGACTTTTTTTCCCCATGTTACTTCTTGTGAGGGCCTATGTCTTACACTTCTTCTGATGTACATCCCATAGTGCATAATATGATCTGCTGATTAAGCTGTTCCTGAGGTTTATAGTCACACATTCATTACAGCTAAAGATGTGGCAGTTTATATTCCAGTCTCATTGTCACACATATATTTTTTTCTGTTTCCTGACAGTAAAATTTTTTTTTACAATATTTGGGCTTTACTCGTCATTGCAAAGGCAATGGAAGTCAGGAGCAGCTAAGGAATCCAGCCTGGGAACCTGTACAGATACGAAATAATAGGATGAGTTTTGTCTATACTTTGGTGTCCATGAAACAGACAAAGAAAAGAAAGCATACTCCAAACGCAACACACCCTGCCCAAAAGCAGAGAAAAGTTTGAAGTTCCTATTCTGCCAGAAGAAGATAAGCAAGACTTTTGAAAAAGAAGGAATAGTAATTATTGATGCATGGAGTATTTTAATGGATTCAAAAGCACATTCTCACTGTGTTCACCTTATTTTTCAGTTGCAGGGGCTTCTCTTTATTTTTCCCTTTATTTGGTATGTATGGGAAGTAGAAAGGGACATGAACAAAGATGGGATATTGTAGTGTACATGTAGCAAATTCGTAGATGTCAGATGTATTCTGAAAATCTTGCAGGAATTCTAGAATGATGAACAATAGATCAAGGTTTTTGTCACAGCCTAACTTTCAACAAAAGGTAAAATCTGTCACATCTGTCACATGCAGGGACAGCCTCTAGGTGTCACTTGAGTATACAAAGTAGGAACAAGGTTTGGGATTGGATAACTAAGAGCTTTCAAGCTACAGTGCTATTTTGGTAGAAGTTAAATGTTTAACTGATTATTTTCTCATGATAGCAAAATATAATCAAGTTTCTGGTATTTGGTATTCTGAGCAAATGATCTGATTGCTTCACATAAGTTGAAGCTTGAGTAATTTATGGGGCTACCAAAAGAAGAATTTTAAATATATGATATTGATAAGAAAAAGAAGCGTCAAAAAGTTAAAGTCAATCACCAATTTCTTTAATAATTAGAGACCAGTTGTGCAAGATGTTTTTCATCCTGAGATTACTGCATTATTTTTAATGCTTTGAAAACAAGTCATAAGGGCTAACCATGCTAGAAAGCTGGTGTGTCCCAAATATGTGGATATTGGCAGTAGAAATGGCTGTATGTGTTTTTTTTGGAAATCTGAATGTCTGTGGCAGGTTCTCAGAGATCTGAAAGTCTTTGACCTGAGAAGAGTTCCGTCTTAGTTCAATCCTTGGCTCGTTTCCTACTCCTTAAATGAGTGTCAGTTCAGGAGGGGCATGTAAACAGTCCTTCAGAAAAGAGTTTTGCGTGTGTTTAAGAATGTCTTTTATCCTCATGGACTTTGTTCAGCCATAGACTTTATTCACTATGTCAAACTGTTTCCTGGAGTAGGTACAAGACCAATTATGACCATGGGTCTTCTTTTTCTTTATCACCTTCATGTGAAGTGTTGTTCTTCATTGTTCTCACAAAACAAATTCTGTACTGCAGAAAACTTTTTTCACAGTCTACTGCATTTTTTACTTACAGGCCAAATGCAAAAAATTCTTACATTACAATTCAGCAAAGCATTTAAAGAAACCTACTCTTTTCCCTTCTCCCACCCTATTTGAACATATTTCCAATTCAGGGCTTTAAAATCTTTTAAGGCAATCAAGCCTTAGTCATCTTATTTATAAGTCGTCTTACTTATCCATTGAAGCAAGGCTGGAGCTATGAAGTGGCACAATCCTAGGATCTGGTATTAATAGGAAATGTAAGACTCTTCATTTTAATTGGACTGAAATTATTAGGAAAGTCACATGAACACTCCCTTGTATCTCAGATGGTGTACCAGTATTTTCAACATACAGGAATATATCTGTTTATTTTGCAACATGAGGAAAAGAAGGTAAACTCATTTTATTTAACTGCCAGAAAACTAGGTTTCAGAAGACATGGGTTCAAAACTTGTGTCCAGACAATGAGGTCATGAACCTTCTGAAGAAAAATTTTATTGTGTTTTCACTAAAGTTAGTGCTTCTTGAGCAGCATTTCCTGAAGTATAGCTAAATCTCTACTGATGTTTTCCTGTCTTCAGCAGTAGAATGTTGAGTCTTTTTGAAAGATTATAATTTGGAAAACTTATGTTCACAGAAACCTTTGGGTACTCTGCCACAGGATGGCAGTGTAACAGCATATGATGTTAAGTCTAATTTTTCTGAAGTGTTCTTGAAACACTGAAGATAGAATTTGTCTGTAACTAAGTGCAGGAGTGCTGCTTTTTAACTTTTCAAAATACCATTGTTCCCCTCGTATGGTTAGTGCACTTTGCAAATGGTTCAATTAAATTGTATTCCTTTTGTGCTGTTTTTTAGTCATACAATAAAGAGTAATAAATAAAGAGTAATGAATCTCCTGAATATCCCTATTGTATCCTACAGTTAATAGTATTTTATTTGTAGACTACTGCCCACCATATTTTTTTTTCAGAAAAGTAATTTATTATTTAAAATCTGCTTGTTTTGTTTCAGACTGTAATTGTTGATGTAATTCATCTCGTATATTTTTTTTTTTTCAGGGTTGGGGCTTTTTATGAAATCAGTTTGGAGGCTTTTGTTTGTAGTCCTTTGGTAGGTTCTGATAACTCTTCTTTTTCAGTCTTCAAGCCTATCTTTTTAAACATTATTATTTATCTCTCTGGGATATTTTATTCTTCAGTATTTTATTAATGTTCAGTTCTTTCCATGCTTTCACTGCTTTGGATTCTTACTCTTGTTTGAGTAAGAATCAGTATTGTCAGCAAAACAGTGGCCATATTTAAACTTGGGGAATACTTTAATAGTTCTATTGCAAATATATTATGAATCCTTGCTGTTACCTGTTTCTAATCAATCTGTTGTGGAGTCATACCTTCACTGAAGATATCTGAGAGGTAAATGAACCAATGTAAATTTGTGTGCCTTCATGACAAATTTTCAAGCCATATTTATCAAAAACATTACTGTTTTGTGCAATTTATGTTTTTATATCAAAGCCATTAAAATTTATAATATTTCTGTGATTAGCCAAGGGGTAACATAATTTTGGACTTGTACTGAAATCTGAGTCCTTTCTAGGTGGACTCTGGTGATCCACTTGAATGTGTTGCACTTGGCCGATGCATAAGATGGAGCTGGTGTTTGTAGAGAGCACTTTGTGCTTGAGCATGTCTAAATAGCAGTCAAAGGAAAGATAGCTTGAAGCAACTTTTAAAATTTATTCAGTCCCCAAGAAAGATGGAATAAGTTTTGACTGGGACCAAATAACCTAAAAAATCTCATCTTTGTTTTGTACTAAAATTTTGCATTCAATCTAACATGCAGATTATTTCTGCAGTGATGGGCACTGCATTATGTGGTAATTCTGCCTCTGCTAGGATGATGTGCTGGTACTGTGCTATAGTCACTTTTGGTATCTGCCAAGCAAAAACAAAAACCTCAGCTTTAATTTGTCTCACTTAAATGCACTGCTCTGTTAAAGTTTGAGGTTTACATATGAGGTTACATATGAGGTTTATCAAGATGCTTTAGAAGTCAGTGCAAGTTGACATTTAGAGTAATTTCTGAGTAATATGAACTCAAAATGAAAGTTAGTGAATTACTAATTAAACATGTAAATGGTTTGATGACTGAAAGCAAAAGGAACAGAACACTACTTTTCATAAAATGTTTCTCTTTAACTACTGTGCACAGAAAGAACACAAATTGCTTGTAAAGATGCTTGTAGTTTTAAAAAAATCCTGCAATTCAGATACTCAACATAGACAACACCGAAGACTCTTCTACCTGTTCTGTTGAGCAAGAGATGAGGAATTGACTGAAGATACTTTTGTACTATTCAGTTTTCAGTGTTACCTAACCCTACAACTTTCTGTTGCCATCTCTAGAGTGCTTTAAGAATTCCATCTGGTTAGGGAGTTTTAATATATCTTTACCCTGTCACAATTCATAATGAGTATCTATTCTAGCTATTGTTTCTATGTACATTTTATCAATTGTACACTTTCTACATCCTACTTACATGCCTGTCTTGATTCTGTTACCTTCTGAGTACAGGCAAGACTTCATATATAAAAACATTTTTGGCAAAAAGTTTTTCTTTTGTCTGTTTCTCATTTCATTGTACATTTATTAATTCAGTTATTTTTTTCTGAAAGCAGAAATCTAATAGCTGTCCTTGATCCTTCTTCTTTTCCTTCTGTGTGATGTTTTTCTGTCAGGGTTCTCTGTCTACTCTTTGAACACAGACAGCATTTGCACTAAATGTAGTATTGCCTCTTTTCTTTTGTGTTTGTAACATTTTTTTTCTTTCCTGATACAATTACCTATAGCCTTTTTATATCTTCTTGCTATTAAGCCATGTAATCTAAAGGCAGTTTGTCCTTCTTGTTACTTAAACTTTTTGCTTCAGGATGCAGAATTTAATACCTATATGTTTTGCTACTGTCACTGCAAAAAGGCTTTTCAAAGTGAGGGCATAGCAGCCTGACCACATCAGGGACAAAGATCTCAAATGCAGGCACATAAATCACTCAAATGGAAAACCTATTATATAATACATGTATTAGAAAATAGCAGGATCAAGGTTAATTGATTTATTCCTGAAATACTTACTAGATACTTCTACTTATCTCTTTGGTATTTTGATGAGCAAGGTTTCTTGCTAGGTGGTTTTATGATTTTGCAAACTGTTTAATGGCTAAGGTTATTTTACTAGCAGTCTTTTCCCAAGATCAGGGGTATCTCGTTCTACCTATCAAATGCAGTAATTTTCTATCATTCTCCATTTCAGCTCTTGATTCAGTTATTCTACTTTTACATGGCAGATCTCTGGTCTCTTGATTATTTATCTTACCTGGGCCTGCAGATCCTCAAAGAACTAAAGATTATTTTTGCATTACCTCAAGTCTCTCAGGCTTTCATATACAGCTTATTGAATCACCTTCTCTAAATGGTTTTGGTTTTCTATTTCCCACTGCAGTTCACTCCTCTGCATTATTAGATAAAGCTGGAATACACTTGAATCTTCATTCTTATATACATAAGTCCAGTTACTAGTGAATGGTTATGAAATTGCTTATAGCTCTCACTATGCTTTTTACTGTACTTGGAATTATTGTGTAATTTTGATGTTTCATAGCTCTCATCTTTTGTTTGCACTACCCAGACTTATTTACTTTTTTATACGCTGGTAGAGCCTGCCTTTCTCAGCCTCATTGTATTAGTTCTACTTACCTCTTTTAGTAATTGCAGCAATTGGTACAAATCAAGTGAGCTGTGGAGAGAAAAGTATATTTCGTATGCTTGCCCCAGAATCATAGAACACAGGACTCTGAAGTGACCTGCAGCCTCTTAGTCTTCTCTAAGGCAAGGCAAATCATGTACATATCATCACAGACTGTTCTTAAAAATCTTCCAGAGTTGGAATTCACACATCCTCTTCACCCACTGTTTGCTGCTGCATTTTTACTTATGGTCTGAAAAAGTTCATAGAACAACATGTGTTGGAAAAGATCTCAAAAGATAATCTGGTCCAACTTTTCACGTGAAAGGAAGCCTTCCTAGATGGGCTTATCTAGCACCCTGTCCAGTAACATCTGGAAAACCTCCAGCAGTGGGGCCTCTACCATGTCCCTAAGGAGGCTGTTCCAGTGATTGACAACTTTCACAATTTCTGTTTTATTTAGAGATGAACCCTCTCCCAGTGCAACCTGTACCAATTGCCCTTTGTCTTTTCCCTGTGGCTCTTTGTGAAGAGAGGTCCTCTGGTCTCCTTGTAGACACCCTTTAAGTACTGTAATACTGTGATGAGGTTCCTCTGAGCCCTATTTTCTCCAGGGAGAAAAGACCTAACTCCTTCAATCTTTGATCATCGTTCTGTCCCTTCTTTGGACCCTCGCTAGGCTGTCTGCTTCTTTCTTTCTTTGGATCAGAACTGTCCTGCAGGTGTGGCCTGTCAAGTGCTGAGTAGAGTGGGACAATTGCATCAGCTAATAATGCCTTTTTTGCTGCATGCATATGCATATTACTCCTATTACCTGCAAATAGAGTATATTATTGCCTTCCTCTATGCATCAGTTAGGAGGAACGTTCTTCAGAACTTGAATACTGAAATGATTTTTCCCCTTGGTCTTTTCTTCAGCCTGAACAATCTTGGTGCTTTTGGTCTATCCTCATAGATGACATGTTAGAGATTTTAGCCATGCCTGTTGCTTTTTGTTAGACTCTGGAATTTGTCCAAATCTCTCTTAAAATGTACCTGAATTAGACACAGTACTGCAGGTAAGCCCTTAGAGTTGAAAAAGGTGGAATAACAACTTTATCAATCTCCTTCATGGTAATCATGTGTGCTTTTTACCAATGGCATTGATACTGTTTACTCACATACAGCATGTCAGGCCTGGAGTTTCAGATCCTTTTCAGCCCAGCTGCCAGCTAAACATTTCCCAACTTGTATGTAGGCTTGTTGCTCTGCATCTACATCTTGTACATGTCCTTACTGAATTACAGTCTCCTTTTTCAGATTTATTTCCTGTTTGTCAAGATCACTTTGAATTATAGCTCTCCTGCCCAAAACGCTTGCAGTTCCTCACAGGCTGGTGTGTAACTGCCAGTTTAAAAATCTTCCTCTTTACTTTACAACCCACTTCAAGAACTAATGCATCAAACATCAGCCCCAGGGCAGACTCCTGCAGATTTCATACTGGTAGTGAAATAATGATACTTCTAAAGCTACTTCTAAATAGGTTTTCTACAAATTTTGTACCTTCATTGTGCATATTTTCTTCAGAGTATGTAACATCTGCATGAGCAGACTAGAGATATATGAAAAAGTGTCAAAAACTCTACAAAAGATGGATATATGGCATCTGCTACCTCTTCCTTATGCACAGAGTGTTACCCTTTCAAAGCATGTTACTCATTTCACAGAAAGAAACTATGATCTGACCCAATGTATTTTCAACAGAATTATGATGAGTGCTACTTCAGTCATGCAGTGGTTTGATCATTCATTTCATGATTTGTTTTTTTTTTTTTTTTTAATAGGAGTTGCTGCTAAACCAGTGGTTAGGTAATTTCCAAACAACACTTTTAAGCTTTCCCCTATGCTATATTTGTCCTTGCTGAGCCCTGAAGTTCCTTGGGATGGTTCAAAGGAGGATCACAAAAGCAGAACTGCAGAAGAGTTACAAGGTACGACTAAATCTCTTTTTTAGAAGGAAAGTTGTGCTGAGGTACTTTCAAGGCTGAGATGCTTACTAGGCTCATACTATTACTTGCAGAACTGGGAAAGAGTTTTGTCTCTGGGTAAACAAGAACTTTTGCTTCCTTCAGCAGTTACTCAAATGGTTGCCTGCTCATATCATCCATCTTGGCTTAGCTAGCATTTGTCACTGCTGAGAGCCAAACCCTTGTCTATGCTTGGGACATGCAACTTAGTTATCTGAGAATAGAAACATTTTTATGAACAGATTTATGTACAGGTACCTGGGTAAAATCTAACATAGGAACAAATTAGATGATTTAATGCTATTTCAATAGCTTCCAGCTATTAAATATTATTAAGTTTAAGAGTAATATACCTAAGAAAATTTCTTCAGATTTTCTGTTTTGTTTCATTTTGTGGCACTACCAAGTATGTATGCCCCTTTTGATTATTTTACTCCAAATTTATATTAATGCGCAGTTCTGAGTTTTGTGGGAGACATCCATATTTCACAGAATAAAAACAAACATTTCTTTGCAACCCCTGATATGAAGCCACATACTGGCAAATTATAGTTGTGGGTTGCTGATTTAGAAATTCTTTTCATACACTTCAGCAACACAAGATCTATGTTAGAGGCAAATAATAATTTGGGTCAAATTCTCCTGGTTGAAGTAAATGGAGAGACTTTCTTGCTTGCTTTACAGAATTAGTCTTTTATATATTAAATTCTTAAAATAATGGATTTTTACATAAAGCTGAATCACAGAGTCTTAACTGTAATATTAAATGCTAATATTTCTTTTATGCAAAAAAAGGTCTGGATGCTGAGTTTTCTGAATTCAGCATTCAGAATTTTCTGGATTTTCAAGGTGGCTGAATGCTATTCCCATTTTTACTAATTCATAGACTGTCTAAAAAATGCTGGGAAAAGAACTCCAAAAGTATGCTTTGGCTTCTTGCAACCACTGCACTGCAGTTCCACAAAACCCTATTTGTGGAGTAAAAGAGTTGGCCTCATCTCTTAGATGCACCTTGAAAAGGAAAATTTTCAAGATTGCATACATAAAAGTGGAAAAATGTATTGAATTTTCTATGTTTTAATTAATTAGCTGCTGACCCAGAATGGCTAACAATAAGATATTCCAATTTTACAGTCCTCTTTGCTCTTAAAAAAAGAAACCAAACCAAACCTATACTCAAAATATAACTATGTTTCTTAGACAGAGGTATACTAAATTGTCCCCTAGTATGCACCATTGTTCCAGTGACCCACACATGCTGTGGAACTTCATAGGCTTTTAAGTAGTATGCAGCTGATAGCATTTGCTTGCTTCAGTCTTAAGTTTCTCTCTGTTGATAACTGATAAAAATATTATTTTCAGACAAAAACAGACTTTTCAATAAATGCAGTGCTTATTTTCTTTTTAGTAACTCAGAGATATAAAATTATATTAAAAATAAGGGGAGGCGGGATTGTTCACTGGAAAACCTTGCTCTTTTAAACTTGCTTTAGTTGTATCTTAACATATTTATCTCTTTTCAGTTAAAAGACTTCAAAGAATTTCTGGTTTTCTTGTGTTTTTCTGCCCTGTTTTACTCAGCTGTGATATAAGGCAACGTGAATGACAGAAGCATGGATGTCTTGAGCCCTTGTGTCAGATTGGTTTTATTGGTAATACATTTAGTCAGACATTTCGTCAGCTTTGTGCTCAATCATACAAATCTCATGCTGGTCCAAGACCAGAGAGGGAAAAGATTTTAACCTGCTGTTATCTGTACTGCTGACTGTCACAATGTTTTAATGAATTGCTGGGTTTCAACTGAAACTGTGGTGCCTGTTCCAATGTCTTCCCAAGCTGCCTGAAAGAGCATCCTTAGCCCCAGGCCAGGCTTATCCTGGTCATCTCTGTGGTGTTTACAGTATCTCAAGAGACAGGCCATGCTTGATCCTTACCACTTTGAGACCTGGATTGGTCTCAAAGCTGGAAAGGGATAAGTGAAAGAGCCCATCTGCCTGAGGGAGTTGGTTTTTTTTTTTTTCTTAACCTGTGACTGATAGAATGATTTTCTTCATCTTTCTTTTAAATCCTGGTATAGAAGATGAAATGTTCTATATGATAGCTTAGAGAAAGTAGAGGTGAGACAGAGAAGAGTAGAAAGAATTTGGGGGCAAGTTTGGTTTGGGTCCATATACTTGACAACTACAGAACAACAACTCTTGTTCCAAAAATGAAAATTTTGTTTCTTGCTGAGGTCATATTTGAAATAAGACTAGCTGTGATTAAGATACAGCTAATAAAGGTGTGACTTGCCACCACCATTTTCTCATTCATGATCACATATAGTTGTTAGAAAAAGCCAATAGAAATATTATGCAATTATACAACAGCTCAAATTGCTTAAACAGCTCAAGTGTGTACTACTTAGAAAAATTATGTTGTGAAATGACCTTGTGTGTAGAAATTCTAAAAATTTACCTGTCATGCTCAGTTTACACAGAAAAACCAATATAACCATGTGTTTCTTTGTTGATAACTGAAGTATTAAACCTCTCTAGAACAATCCAGCAACAGACTGCTCTTTAGGGAGCAAAATTTCATTTGCAGAGAAGTTGAAATTTTTCTCTATTAAATTAACTACCAAGATTAAAGATTACAGGAAAGATACAAGGATGTATTTACACTCAGGTGGGTTTTCTTACTATTTCTTCCGTTAGTAGTTCTTACTCAAGAAAACTGTGCCAGTTTTTTCAAGAGCTGAGTCACAATTTCTATCATGGCAAAAATATTCCACTAGTTTCATGTCTTGGTTCTGCCAACTAACCAGAGAAGAGACACTCTAAACAGAGCATCCAAGGAGCACTATGTGTATTTTTGTAATTTTTCTTTATGTTTTTCTCCAAATGTAGTAATGTATTCCTAATAATATAATCTTTGTAATGTATTTAAATAAATTTATTCTTAATTTTCTCTCACATATTTTCTGGTCCCTGGTTTGATTCCATGGTGAGAAGTAGTAGATTTCCAAAGGGTGACGTCCATCAGCAAGTCCTGACTCCTCCTAGAGCATCATGCCATTATAGAGGTTGAGAAGTTGTAAAGAATCTGGTGGAAACATCTCAAGTGAACTGAAATGCCTTTGTTACTGCTGGAAGCTTGAGTGCAGATTTGGAGAAAGAAGCTTCTTAACGAGTATAGGTAAATGTCTTTCTTTAGGGAGAGAGGGTCTGATATTCTGGGATTGTCTTAGATTGACTTGTTCATACTCTGCATAAGACAAGTTACTGAGCAGAGATACATCTTTCAGAGAAAAGAAGCTGAGGAAAAGTGGATTTTCAAAAAAATAAAAGGTTTTTTTTTTTTCTCTTGTAGTGTTGGACCACTTCCACGCTCCATAAATACTCAGACATGCTCTCTCACTTTTCCTTGTGAAGGATGATATTGTGGAGACTGTAAAACATAAGCTTTCTTCAGGAAACAAAAAAGGAGTGATTTTTTTTTCTGAAAAGAGAAATCAGAGTATTCATGTAGGTTTCTCTGAAGCTAGGAAAAGTCTAGAAGTGAGCCAAGTGGGAATTTTAACTATGTGAAAATTGTTTATGAGAACCTCAGGACCCCCCTGAGGAGTGAAAAGATCCAAAAATGAACTAACAGGAGGAAGAGCAGTTTGTAGTTAGTCCTGGTTTTGATGTTCACATGGCACTGGGGAGATGAGGGGAGGTCTAACCCAAACCCTTCTAACATCTCCTTAGTAAAGATGTCCTTCAGAGCAGTGAGAGGACATTTTGGTGGTTGTAGTTCACTCTTCTCATATGAGGATCATACAAAGGCTCTTAACTCTGTCCATTTCAGCCATTTTGCCATAGCCTTGCCTTTCACATTTGGTGCATAATACACACATGGGGATGTAAACTGAATTCACAAAAATCCATAAAGAACCAAGTTTCTTTTGGAGCAAGGAGAATGCTAAGCCATCATTTCTTCTGTTTCTGTTCAAAATTGCTAGAGTTTTAACAGAAACTGAATACAATATGCTTAAATTTATTTTTTGTAGAGTGGTGTTGTCATCTTAGATTCTCTATGCATTTCTTTTCTCAGGGGAGTGAAACCAGATTTTTTTTTTTCAACTTTATGACTATTTTGTTCAACTCTATCCAGTACTAAAATGGATGGTAGAAAAAAAAAAAACAAAAAAAACCAACCAACTGACCAACCAACCAACCAAAAACAGCAAACAAAAAAACCCACAAACCACCCAAACATACAAAAAAAACCAACAAAAAACTCACTCCCCTCCTCAAAAAAACCAAATCCAAAAGTGAGCTAATACCTCTTTTAAAGCAAATACATTTTATTTGACTGTTATATTCTGAATGGAAGCAAAAAATCATAAAAGTAATGATCCTTTTCCAAAGAAGTGAGAAATGGTTGAAGTTAAGAAAACAATATGTTACTCTTGTTTACTTAGAGTTCTGTATGAGCAGTAATTTAAAAAGACAATGTATCCTTGTTTAAAAAAGCAATCTATTTCCAACTTCTATGTGTGGCAGTCAAGCAAAAAGGATTGTCACCTTTTCACAATTTTAAAACACTGTTTCATTGCATCCAGCTTTTGTTTAAATGCCAACCCTTCTCCTCAAGTGCTGCATTATTATTCTCTGAACAAAAGTGTGTTGCTCAAGTTCCCAAATAATTTTTTTGTCCCGTTTCCTTGTGATTATCATATTAATTTCCACTTATTACTTTCAGAATGCACTAAATTGAAAAGTTTAATAAAAGTTTAAGTGACACCTTATTCTTGTCTTCCAACAGACATCTGTACTGTACTGTAGAGAGAAATTAACAGGTATTCTATAAGGTGAGGAAAGCAGTCTGATTTTCCTGTTTTTTTCTCTGGGTTTAGGTTTGTTTTGAGTCCTTTCTCTTCTGGGGCAAACCAATGAATGCTAGCACCTTGGGGAAAACATACCAGGTTTAATCCAGAGATGAAATATTTTCCAGCTTAAAAATAGTAATAATAACTTTTTTTCTGTAAATATATATTATGAAGTGGGACTAGGTGTTAATTGATACTGAAGACTAATGAGCAGTGGTGAATCAATCCAATAGTAACCTGCTTGCTGCAGTTATTTGTTAAATTTTTCATATCAGTTTTGTCACCTTAAACTTTTTAAAAAATAGGTTACAGGTGTAAAGTCATCCATTATTTGATTTTGCAAAAACTTTGTAAAACAGGTTTATGAAGCTTTCTTCTTATCTCTTTCCTAAGGTGCAGTAGTGATGTATTTGCTCCCATGGTCTTCATATTTGGACAGCTTTGCAGTCCTACAGGGTGAAATAAAAATAGCAACTCCCAAGTATTTTATTAATAGGAAATGGGAAAACTTCTACAGAGGCTTAAACCTTGCCCAGTGAAGCAAAGCAAACTCTTACAGCTCTTCTGCCCTACATCCTAAGCATAGCACTCATTTAGCTATATACAGCCTGGCGACCACCAGCTACCAAATAATCTACCATGACTCTTTCATTTCTGCTGCTTGCAGCAGCACCAGGTTCCTTGCAATTCCCAGAATAAATATAGGTCTTCAATCCTTACTGTCATTAATTCAAAACCTGACCCAATCAGGCCTGAATCTTGGCCTCTACTGCAGGCCCACAACCCATACACTGTGCCCGATGAATTGTGAGCCAAAGCCCATTTGCCAGCTCCAACCTCCTGCCCAGCCTTCCAGGCTCTAGCAGAAAGTCTGTCTTTTCAGTCCTCTGCTTCACTGGGAACAATGCCTCCAGCTACATCCTAAATCTGACTTTCAGAGGCAATTTCATGTAGTGTTTGGCGTTCTTTGTCCTCAAAGAACTGTATACTGATTTTGGTGAGCAAAATTAGACTAATTCTCCACATTTCCATAATGCAATTGGACTCTCATTTTGAATAGCGCCAGTAAAACAGAATTCTTTCCTACCACCATAGGTTAGCTGGAGTATATTTGTACTATATTTGAACTCCAGTGTTGCCCATTTAAAGTAAATGGAAACAGCAGAAGATACATGTTGTTAATACTTACCCCATATTTTATTGTCTTAAATGAACAAGTTACTTGTCTGCAAAATTTCATTCTCAAATTTGACAAGCAGGTGCTAAATTTTAGCTGTGTATACCTAGAATTAGTTTTTATAGCTTGAAGCTATACAGCTCATGGGAAGAATAACTGGTACAGAAGAAAAATTGAAGGTCATCCTTTATGCCCACTGGTACTTGCAAATAGTTTCAGAACAGCAAGATTAGTCATGTCTTTCTAGCTGTAGTGCTTATACAATTGCACCTAGGAACTGAAAAAATAGGCAGGTACAGTAGTACTTGAATTGTGATTTTTAATTATTAGTACTTCATATTTTCAATGATTTTTGGGAGGAAATTGAAAGTATCAAGTATTTTGCTTCATATGTTTTCTTCTGCAGAAAAGCTGTTTTGCTCCATTCTTGGGATCTCAGGAAGAGTAACTTTAAAACTATTTACTAAGGTTGTTTTTGAAAAAAAAAAAATTTTTTTGTCATCTTCTAAGTACATCTATGTGCAGTTACAGTTTCACTAGGTGAAAGGAAAAGCTGGTCATTAATATTTTGTAATGTGCTTTAATAACTGCATACAATAGCAATATCAAATAATGCTTTATAGTACTGATGTTAATACCATGACTTACTGGGAAACTTTACAGCCCACAAACTATGAAAACATAGCAGGTTTTACTGAAGTCTCATGGTGCTGTGTTATTCAATTGATGTTGCTCTTAACATACTGACCTTTATCAGTACAAATACGTCAATATACACATACATTGCTTCTTGACAAAATCATCCTAAAAGTATAATGGTGTGATGACAAGACTTCAATTTTCAAGTTTTCAAGTGAATTCTTTCAGGTGTATACAAATCACAAGGGGACTGTGTGCCATCTGACAGCTCCAGGCAGGAAGGACGATCAGCCAGAGCCAGTCCAGATTACCTAGCAGAGCCTGAGCTTAGATGAGGCTCCTGAGCCAGTGGTCAGGGGATGTGTGAGAAGTCCCCAGGTGAGGCCAATAAAAGCTATTAGGCCCTCTCAGAGCACTTAGGGTGCTGGCAAAGGCATCATCTCCCTCTCCTGAGCCAAAGCTCTGTGCTAGCAAAAGTGTTTACAACAGTTAGTTGTATGCAGTATTGTCCCAAGGCTCTCCTTGACCTCAACATGCAGCTCATAGGTAAATACCTATTACACACTCAGAGTCTGAGAAACCTCAAAGGTTTTCACTTTATAGGGTGGTGACATTGGAGATGTAGAACGGGCCTTCACAGAGCTTCTTCCTTCCTACATTCTGCTATGCAATGAGCCCATAACAGGAGTGATTCCAAGCACCACATCTCAGTACACTTCTGAGCTCAGTACGTGCAAACAGTGTCCAGACCTCTTAGGCTCACTCCCTGTGACTATGGAAATATTTGTTTGTTGTTGAAAAAAACAACTGAAGTTTACTTTAGCCCTTTGTGTTCTAAAATATGTGTTCTTGTTTCTACTTACATCAAATAGTTGTATTTTCTTTTCAAATGGCTTTTGTGCTAACTAGTGCAAGATGGCAAACCCAATTTCAATTCCATGAAAAATTTCAAGATTTAGAAATGTTGTTCATCCCACATTGGGACAAAATGTCTAGATGGCACTCATTTGCGAATAACAAAAATCCCCACATATTTTGCTTTGAAGAAAGTATCTCAGAATAGTATGTTCAAAACTGTTGGATGCTTAAATTCAAGTTTTTAAATCTTTAGTGGCAATAAACATAGATAGATAGATAGCAGATCCTCACTGCTTCTATTGTCTGGGACAAAGTTTTAACAAAGTAAGTGTTTGTGGTTTTTTTGTTGTTGTTGTTGTTTTGTTTTTTGGGTTTTTTTTTTTTGTATATTGAAGTTCCAGTTTATTCTGAATTCTACAATAAATCTGAGAGGATGCTGTGGCAATAGTTTTATCTGTCATGGGCAATTCATTACTACAGATGTGCCTCCTGATAGTATGCAAATAATATTAGTTCAGTCTCATGACACAGATTTTTAGTCCCATGTAAACTAGACAAAACAATGCCCACCTGTAAAGTCAGAGGGCTGAAAGTATGGTACAGGTGAATCATTGCTCCTTATTTTTCTGGATCTTGTCTCATTATTTCTGAATTCTGCTGTATACAATGAACGACATTTTCTCTTATATATGTACTAATTCTATCAATAGCAATGAGAACTTCACATTCCCCGGTCAAACACTGTTTCTCTTTCACTGTCTTTTCATAACCTTTCACATGACATAGTTTAGTTAATTTTAGTTCTTCCTTTATTATTAAATGTTCAGTTTATTATTCTACGTCATTTTAAACAAGACTCTTCTTGTATTTAAAGTATTTTTTCCTCCTTATCCTATGTGAGAGTCTATTTGGCATTCTGGATTAGAAATATTTTTCTTATGCTATTTTCTCCATCTCATAGTAGTTTGTAACAATCTAAGAGTTTTGACATTTATTTTATTTTATAAGCAGAATTTTGAAATGTTGAGTTTTATTTTGTTTTGACCCTTTTGCCTGGAGAGTTACGTGAGCACTGTAAAAAGATACAAGAAAAATATTTGGTCACATTTTTACCCTATCACTTCTGACGATATCTGTCTTAGTCTAAACAGGGTGTCAGTGTTTTAAGCCAAATTCTACCCATCATTGTGCAGGCAACCTTTTCATTGCAATGGGAAAAGTATATGCTTATTGAAAGGACATGGCATAACCTTATATATATAACTTTTCTTTTATAACATAGTTTCTTTTTTGGATGGCTGAAATAATTTTTAAGTCCAAAGAAAGGAAAAGTAATATTTTAAGAAACTTACAGTCTTTAAGAAACTTTTCTTTTGCATAATATGATAATTATTAAGGACTTGAATGTCTGGATCCTTACACTCTCCATCAAAGACATCTTAGGAATTTAAGAGTGACACACCTGAGGTGCTAACAATACCATATAGGCTCTTTCAAACCAGCTGCTGATGGAAAGTAGAAAATATGAATCTGCCATAAACATTAAGGGATGACTTCTACATAAATCCTATTGGTTTTTGGATGTTACAAGGGCAGCTGCAGCCATGAGCTAAGTGAGACCTGCTCAGAATGTGTTCAAGCAGTTTCATGGTCTCATTAGCAGAGGCTCTTGGTGTAGGACCTTGGTGAGGTGCAGAAGAATTCTTCACCAAGATTTCTTCTTTGAAAGGGCTATCCAGCACTGGAGCATGCTGCCCAGGGAAGTAATTCTTCATCCTCAGAGGTATTTAAGAGACCTGTAGATTAGGTGCTTAGGGACATGGTTAGTGGTTGGCAGTGTTGGGTTAATGGTTGGGCTTGATGATTTTAGACATCCTTTCCAAACCAAGGATTCTATGCCTGTGGTGGGTTTCCAGTTGCTGTGGATGTGATGTGTGAGTAGTGATGGCCTCCACAAGTGATCAGTGCTCTAGGGTTGGTTTGCCAGGCTTGCTTTGCAAGAGGGGACACAACCAATGAGGTTGTGAACAGTTTCATCATGGAGAGACAGCTGCCTGTGCTTGGCTTCCAGCTGCTGTGAGGGCAGTGCAGAGGGGGAGATTGAGTTCATCAGCACACTGCTGTCAGGATGTCCAGCCTCATGACGAGATGCTCCACACTGGAGCCAGGCTAATTCTGTAACAGCAAGGTTCTTTTGGGAACACAGTTACAAGGAGCTGCAAACAGGAACTTGGCATTCAGAGTGGCAAGTCATGGAATTGGGAACATGCCATGGAGCTGGGGTATTTCTTGGGCTCTTCCAGTGCTTTCAGCTTGGTGAGCTGCTTTGGACTCCATTCCTAGCTCTTCTGGGGTATTTTTTTCTGTTGTCCTCAGTTTCAGACTCTACTGCTGGGAAATATTGATCTTGGTTAAAGATTCAAATATCTATTCAGCTCATGTTAGAAGTCCCAGAGCACAGGTCCCAAGGCACAGCTCTCAGAAGCAGCACTTTGCTCAGAAAGGCACATAGAAGGGGGCCAGAAATCTGCAGAAGGCTGTGTAGGACTCATCAGCAGTGTTGCACCACAGGGCACAGGTCCCTCTACCAAATAGAGTAACTACCCGGTGATGCTTCAGAGTTTAGCTTTTATATTTTTCAGATTCTGTACTGTTTTAGTGTGTGGTTCTGAGCTTCATGTTAGGGGATATTAAGCTCTCTTCACATAGTAGGTAGACAAAACAATTCCTTCTCTAGCTGAGGACCAAGGAGAAATTATCCAAATTTCAGGCCCAAGAGCATAAACAATGTAAAATGAAGAGAGAAAACCAAGAAGGATGGGATTTCACCAGCAAAAGCTATTAGCCAATATGCAAATGGACCAGAACTTATAAAAGTGAGAGACCTTGTGACTGGTCATCCAATTTGTGACCATTTTGGGTTCATCTTGGGTGTAGCCCTGGCTGGGCTCTTGTACTGCCCAAGCTATATCCATCGAAGCCTTTAATTAATACCTACTTTATTCTTTAACTCCATCTAGCCTCTGTTCTAGGTCAGCCTTTACAAGGCACCACTGGCACAGCAGAAGCCTCTATTTGTGTCACAGCTCCAGTGGAAGAATAAAGCTTTTCAGATCTCCGACTGCAGAACACAGCTGGTGTGTCTCCCCAAGGCTGGAGTAGGAGAAAAGTGTCCTTGCCTGCCCAAAGTGTGTAATAAATGGGGAAATATTTTGCCAAGACAGAGAACTGTGGGAGCAAGGACAAAATGCACAGCAGCAGGGAGAATAAATGACATCACCATAGACATCCTGCAGATGCAAAATCCTGACCTGTAACTTCACAGAGGGATGGCAGCCAGAGACCACAGTCAGTTGTGGGAGTCAAGTGGAAAGCCCCAGCCTGGGAAAGACAGGAGTCTGGTGACTCCTGGTGAGGGGAGGATGGCCAACTTGCATTTGCAGGGCTGGTTCAGTGTGCTGGTAGCATAAAGGTTAGAGACAGCCTCCTGGTGAGCCATGCATAAGCAGCAAGGGGAAGCCATGACTGACAGTAATGCAGGACTCACCTCTAGGGGTACAGGAGGCTCAATATGTTTATCTAACTTGCTGTCTAAGAAGTCCGGTGCTTGCTGGGAACTCAGTTCCAGCACGCTGCAAAGAAACTGCCAAGGCTTGTCTGACCCGCTATTTCTCTTGCTGCTTAAGTACATTGGCAGCACTAATACATCTGGAGCAGGAACCTTGAACATATCAGGAGGGATCGGACAGCTGTGGCAATGAGGGCCAAAGTTATGGAGACCTAGGTGATGTTATGTGAGCCTTGCCAGTGCAGAAGAAAGGCTTGGAGGGGAGGGTGGATTCCACGGGTCAATGTCTGGTTGCACAGCTGATGTCATTGGCAGGAATTTGGATTTTATGAGCATAAGACCTACTTTGGACAGTAAGAACTACTAGACAGAGATGGTCAAAGCAAAAAAGGCCATGGGAATGTTGTCAGACAGCAAGCTGCACATGAGCCAGCAGCATGCCCTGGCAGTAAAGAAAAACAACAGCTTCCTTTGCTATGCTAACAGGATCAAGAGAAGTAACTAGCCTTCTTTACTCAGTACTCATGAGATCTCTAGTAATGAAATGAAATCTGGAAGGCTATGTCCCGTTTCAGGCCCCTCCATTTTAGGAAGAGATTAATAAACTTGAGCAAGTTCAGCAGAAGGCAATCCAGATGGTCAGGAGGCTAAAGCACTTGCTTTGCAGAGAGGCTGAAGGAGCTGGGCTTTCTCATTCTGCAAGAGAGAAAGCTTTGGAGAGACAAAACAGCCTTGCTCTTGCCATGATCAAATTATTATGAAAAAGCAGACAGATCCTTTCACAGTGCTGCATGGTGGAGGATCAAAGACAGAAGGTATAAACTGAAGCAAGAGAGATTCAGAATGGATATAAGAAAATAACTTTTTTGCCATGAGGACAATCAAACACTGGCATAATTTGCCCAGTGGGGCTGTCTCTTCTCCATTGTCTGGACAGATAAAGCCCTGAGAAACTTTGTCTGACCTTACAGCTGATCCTGCTTTGAGCAGACGAGTAGAGAAGGTTATCTTGTCATAATATGAATATGCTATGAGCCAATGGAAGTTAATGACCCAGCAAACTTACTGAGGAACCCCAGAGTATTTACACATTGTAGCTTTCCCTTAATATCTTGATGCAGAATTCACAGAAAAACAAGGTATTGGCTTGGAGATTTAGATTCAGCCTGGAGGCTTGGCTTTAACAGCAGGGAAGGGGAATTCACTCTGAATTGATGGATTATGCACAGTAATAGTTAAAAAGTGCATGTGTCTTCCAATTTACCAAGTCTGCTAGGCTTCCATCAGGGATGAGAGAGGGAGGGGTAAAAGGGCTAGCATTTTAAATAGCCTGTTTATAGATACATCATAAACAAAATGCATCATAAAATACAGATACATAAAACATCATAAAATGCAGATACATTAGTATTTCTCTGCTAGAAACCCTTCCTTCTGTGTACAGGAAACTAGTTTAAATGAATATTAAATTGAGAAATACAGATGGCTTGAAAAATATTGGTAGAGAGCAGCATACTCTGCATCATTCATGAATTTTATAAAGGTGCCAGAGAGACAACTGCGATAACTTACATGAATGTACTCATTAAATTAAGAATTTGGGTAAAAATATGTATGTGTTTACACAGAAATATTAATATACCTTATTAATATTATCATTCCAAGTGGTGCATTCAAATAAACATAAGCAAGTAAAGGCACTTGTATACTTTCTAAAATTTGATCAGTTGATTTGAAAGCGCTTTGCTAAGAATTAAATTGCTTTGTTTAATTTGTAGGGAAATTGTGGCACACTGAAGTGATTTGTTGGAAGTGTCTTGGCACAAGATTTTCTGAGCCTCAAACCTGTGCTCTGTTAAACTGTAAGGCAAAAGCAGATTGAATCTTTGACCTGAAGTGGTCACAAAGCCAGTAGTTGGATCTTGTAATACATTAAATTGTGTTTTTATTCAGTGATTCTGGCACCAGTTAAATATGGAAGTTGAGCAATAACTGCATTACAGCATTTGACACTGCCTTAAAATCATTTATCCATTCATCTGATGAGTGTCATACTGACCTGTTTACATATTTCTCACAAAACTATTCTCTCTGATTTGCAACAGCTTAAAACCATGAAATTTTAGACAAAATATCCCAAAGGATGCCACGTCTTTGACAGGCTGTTTAGCATTTTCCTTCATATTCTTACTCTCTCATCTACAGTCATACTGTCCCTGTACATATGGCTAGATATTTCCTCTGGGAGAATTTTTTGCTTGATATGGCGTGTCCACAAGCCCTCCCCTCTTTCAACTCTTTGGAATTAAGTAGGAGATACTCAAACTTTTTTACTGTCCTCCATGTTTTTTTAATCTGGATGCTTAAATATGTGACATTCATTGTTTTTGGTGAAAATTTTATTAGTTGCCTTTGAAGTTATCAAATTCTCTTTGCAGTGTTATTCTCAGGGGTCTCTTCTGAACAATATCAAATATTCATTTTTATGGACAGTCCGTGTACCAAAGTGGGTTTTCACCTACCATCAGAGCAGCTTTCACTGGTGACAAGCAGTGACTTTCTCGGGCCAAGAATGGCTTTCCCCTACCTTGCTACAGCTATCTCTGTCATGGCATAGTGATGCTCCACAGTAGCTTCTCTATCACATTATGTAACTGTACTAACTCTGCCTCACCCATTCTTACCATGTCAGTTACATAAAACAAGGAGTGTGAAAAACTCAGGTATAAGACTCAAACAACATTATGTACACTGCAATTTACACTTGTTTATTTCAAAAGCAGTTACTTGTCTATTAAAAAAAAAAAAAAAGAAGCAGAACATATACATCTTTTCCCTACAATAATTATTTCCCTATGCTGAAATGTCTGAAGAAATAAAATGTAAGTATTAAAGCCAAATTTTATTTTCTTATGTTCTCAGTTATAGAGGATTGTTGGACTAAAGAACTGACTTAGCTTCTTATTTTCCAACGTTGCTACATCAAAGTAAGTGACTAATAGCCAGAATTGACAATAAGCAGATAGTCAAACTTCTGAGCTAAACAGAATTAGTTTAAGCTGTCAGAAGAGCACCAAAGAGGACACATCCTTCTGTGTATCTTATTCAACTAGTATCCACTTAGACAAATTGGAAAAAATTGTTGTAAAGCTATGAAGACACTAAAGGCTTGTGCTTTTGACACAGTTTTTCAGTTGTCATTACAGGCAGGGCATGTTGATTTTCTATTTAATTATGGGTTCAGTTAGAAGCTTTGGTTTCAGATTTCCTTCTTGGTCACTTAGTTAAGTTCCTATGAAGACCAGCAGAAGGGTGTTCACATAGTAAATATTTTTGCAAAACCTCCTTTCCAAATTTCTCTAACTGTCTTAGTGGCATACTTTGGGGCCCTTCTGCTATTTTTAAGGAGGCCTGAAAGGATTGAATTTGGGAACCACAAAAGCTCTCTGGGGTGGCTGAATCAAAAGAGACTTGAAAACATGGGGAAGTCAAAACTCCTGACTTACTGTGGTGGTGAAGAGCAGAAGGCCACCCAAAGGAAGTAGCCCCCATGTGGATGAGGTGACAGTGCTCTTTGGTGCACAAATCCACTGGAGATCGCTGCTCATCCCTTTGTTGTTCTTCTTCCTATCCTCTCTGTGCTGGAGTTGGACATCCAGGGAGTTCTACTATCTTCAGCACAGTCCTCATACACTAAACCATGGCCAAATTACTCCTTATTGTTCCTCATTGTTCTTCCCTCCTGGCTGCTGGAGCCAGCAGGACCAGAATTCCTTAAAGCCCAAAGCCTGTGGCACAGCCCTGAAACCACAGACCTATTCCAGCTAAATATCTGGCTCATTCCTACTCACCAGATCCTCAGTGTGTCTTTTCCAGCTGGTGTGGCAGATTTCACCAGCTCTGTTAACACTTCACAATGCTCCTGGAACACAGTTCCAGAACAGAGGAGTGCTGATAAAGAGGAAGATGAGGAGATATTTATAAAAGCTATTGAATGAAATCAAAACTCCTTTGCTTCTTTCAACTATGTTTTAACAGGGATGACTAATAAAGATTCAACGAGAACCGTCTCTAGTATTTGCTGTTGTATTATACTTCTGAAAGTAGTATAACAAGTCTGTACAGAATCTGCTATTTACTCCAAAATGCAGGTCAAACTCAGCAAACCAAGCTGCCATGTGATAAATTTCTCTTTGACACCATATGTTCCAGTTCCTCTTGAAAGAAGCATTTATCAAAAGTGATGACTGCAGGTTAATACCTTGTCAGTCAGGATGCAGTATGATGTTTTGTGTCAACATACAGGAGAAGGGGAGAAAGGAGAAGTTCCTCAGGATGAGAATCTGTGCTTGGACAGATATGGAGGTCAGCTTTTTCACTTCATAGGGGCAATACTGCACATCCCTCCAGGAAATTATACTCACTACCAAATGAGTTATTCCTTCATTGTAGAATATTTTGAGAAGTGTGGAGCTGCTTTACCATCTCTTGTGATATTCACTTCCATTTTCTGTGCAGGCAGCAGCATTATTTCTGTACACATTCTGCTGTAGTGAACCAAACGCTTCTGAAAATTTTCTCTAGACTATACAGACTAGGAAGTGCTTTTCCCTGGACTGTTCCTGGACCCAGTGTTTAAAAATTGGATTATTGTTCTTTGCAAGTCTTTTTGGTTTGGTGAGTCCTTCTGGATTCACTTGGTAGTCTCTAGAACAGCAGCTCCTCAATCTAAAATATGATATAAAGTACAACCTAGGGAATAATCCTTCTGCTTCACGAAAAAATTCAATATTTCAAAATCTGACTTCATCTCACATTGGGCAAAAGCTAGGTATTTTGAAATTTTCAGAAAGAAAAAGATGAGTAAAACATATTGGTCAAAAGTTTTTAACTGTAGTATTTGTAGTACAAGTAATCTTAATATCTTAAATTTGACAAAAATTGTCATTTTTAAACAGAAAACCCATGTTTTATATAAAGGAGCATGCTTTTGAAATATTTTGAGGCTCTTGGAGCTGCTGTTTCTTATGGGAAGTTTACATAAAGCAAACATGGTTTTGAAAACATTTTATTTTGTCTTATGAAATATGTCTGTTAAGTTGTATTCTCTTTGTTTGTTCACTAGACCTTCTGTGAACTATCAGAAAAATAGAAAGAATTGTGAGGCTTTTTTTCTGGAATCTTGAACAGAAAATGTGAAGCCGAACCTCACCTGAAGTAAAAGATTTATTGATGTCTGTCCTCAGAATTCCAGTAGTCCCTGATAAGTGTTTTAAACTTTTTGCATCTGGAACAGCAGGAAGGCATAATTCCTGCAGCATTCAGTTAAATAGGCATTTTAATTAGGCAGTTCAGTATGTGTGAACATGTGCCATCTAATCATGGGCACAAAGCTTAAAGTGTAACTTTGACGGTATGTGCAGCCTATGTGGTACAAGCAGAGCGTCTAAGTTATATTGTGGTCAATATTGCAAGTGGTCAGAAGCTTAAGCTTAAATATGCAGGATTTACTTTTTAAAATTTCTAATGAGCTAATTGAAGCCACAGCTAAAATATTATTTTACATTTCAAAATAAGAAATTCCCAGCACAACACAGTAAGTTTGCAGTGGATCGAGGTGCCTCTACTAAAAACTTAGAGGAAATGAAGACAATAAGGTATTTTGATTCCTAGAAATACACACCCTTTAAAAATATATATATACACAACTTTTGGTAGCCCTAAAAGTATGTAGTATGTGCTTTTTTTCCTATTATCTGAATTTAAAGCTGCTTTGCATCAAACCTAGAGTTCACCTCTCCTGGCTGCCTGCAATAACTTCTTAGTAGGGTTGTGTGTGGTGTGTATGCTTAAGAAAACAACATTAGGCTGTGCTATCTGATCTTAGCATGCTGTACTGTTGTGGTGAATTTCTTAATGCACCAGGGTGTCCATCAGGCCCCAGATACAACCACAAAGCCAAGCCAGTGACGCAAATCAGCAGCTGATATAAACAAGTTGACACAAACCAGAAACTAAGCTAGCAGTAAACCTCCGGAGATGCTTCTTTCTTCCCTTCTCTTATTTTTTTTTTTCCCTGCTGTTTTTTCTGAGGGCTTTTTTTAGTGAAGCGAAACATTTCTCAGCAACTGAAATATTTTTGCATTTGTCCCCAGCCTCACTACTAACCTAAATTTGGCCCTGTAATGTGAAAGTTTATGAGAAAGAATGTGATGCAGCCTGTTAGTAATTAGGTTATAGACAGGCTGTGTGTCCTAGACTGTTTGGTGATTTTTTAAATCACCCCAATGACATCTTTTCTAATTTGTATGCCACTTAGTAATTCATAAGAGTACTCACAGAAGAGACCATAGTGATATATTTAAGTCCTATAAATATTTCTTCATCTCCTTACTATAAGTTATTAAGAGTATAAAATCCCATTCTTTATAGTTAGAAATATCTCTCTCTGTTTCTTTCTTTCCAAACTATATCCTCTTTTAAGGGTATATTTAGCACTTTATTTTACTATTTACTTCTCACTCCTAAGCACAAGCATCATCTCATCTGGATTTACACCAGGCATGCTTTGCCACTGTATTTACTGCAGCTATGTGTTAATAGGATTATGTGTCAATTCAACTTTGAGTAGCAGGAGTGCTTTTATTCCTTGATGTACCTTGTCCCGCTTTCCTTCTCCATCCAGGCAAGTAGGGTCTTCCAGCCCAGGTACAGGTTTGTCTGTGTAAGTGCATCTGCAGCCAGGCTCTGCAGCTGCAGTGTTGCAAACCCCTCACCTGGCAGACACAGCCAAGCTGGCAGGAGCACAGGGGAACGTCAGAACCATCCACTTCCTCTCTTTTCCCAGAGTAATTACTGTTTATTCTGCTGTGTGTTTTTATGAAGTCATGCAGCCATCTGATTCTGTATCAATAAATCATTATTAGATGTGATTATAACTCTAGTTTCCACCATTTTGTAATTTATGCTAAGCAAATTCCCTCCTGGAAAGCTGTGGTTTTATTCTACACATGTTTTTCTGAACATGCAACACTCTGGACTTATTTTAATAATCTTCAAGTTTTGGTTTCTCTTAAAGAGTATGGGACAAACAAAACAGAAGATGCAACCTGATCTGAAAGGCTGACACTATCTAAAGTCATGGCAGCATGATATGTATCAGAATTTTCCAATTTATTTGTGACTGACACTCTTGCTTTAAATGACATCAGTTTAATTGATTAGCTTTTGTTTGCAAACTAGAATAATTGTATTTACAAGGCTTAAAGACTGTACATATATTAAATAAAATATATGTTTGTTATATTTGTTACAAATATATTTGTTACAAAAAAATTCTTTTCACAAATGAAAATGATGTGTGTTAATATAAGTTCTAGTGGAAAATAATGCTTGTCTCCTGCTAGGGAAATGCATATATGACCTTGCTAATGTGTCTCATCATGCTACAGATCTGCTCCTATTATAGGGATAATAAAAAGGATGTAAAAGGTCTGGTTCTCAGAGCTTCTGTATCATGTATCCAGGCCTGCTGGAAAATACAGGAAAAGTTGTCCGTCAGGCCTCCTGGAAATGAATGCCTTCTTTTTCAAAGTCCAGATAATACTGTAACAGGAAATTGCTTCCATGTGTGGCACACACATGTTAGGAAAAGCAGGACATTTTTTGTATCTATTAATAGAGAGATGTCATCTACTGGATATTGCAATTTACTGAAGAGTTCCCAAGGTTAGTTAGGAAATGTTGGCTGTTGTTGCAATCATGACCTTTTGCAAAATTGCTTTTAATGCTTTCCCATAAAATTTAGGCTTCTGAGAGAAAGTGAGTTGATACACAAAAGGTAAGGAAACAGCAGTTCATATGTCTTTTTTCTTATGACTTGTATCCATTAAATAAATTACAGATAATAGTGCCTGCAGTTTTTTCTCTTCTGTTGTTATTGTCCCTTGATCACAGTGTAACACAGAAGATGATGATAAATAGGTATCTTTAGAGGCAAAAGTGAAGTCTGACTTTTTTTCTTTCCCATCCAACTTTTATGGGTTTATTATCAATTTAAAAAAGATTCCCAACAACAACAAAAAACAAGACAAGAAACTAAAACTTGAAGCCACTGTCATTAGCTCTGATCAGCTTTGGGAAAGGGTTGCAGGGGCTAAAATTCAGGTCTACAGATTATGTATTTAAATTCCAAAATCTGCTCTTTTCTATTTAAGCACCTATTTTGCCTACTGCTCAGTTCATTGTGGTATTTGTAATACACAGTATAGTACCATCTATTTATTGAATAAAATAATAACATTATCCTCATTGTGTTGCTTTTAGATCTGGATTTTATATTTTATCTGTTCTAAGAAGTGCTCTTGCCATTTTGGGGGAACTGCTTCTTGTGAATCAAGAATGTTTTCATGTGTGTGGACTCAGCTGGATGCTGTCAGGCTCCTTTGCCAGACAGAGAGAGTGCAGGATCATCGATTTTCAGTCCCTCAGAGGCTGATGGGAGGACATTGAAACTGTGGCTGGGTATAAGCATCGTCAGAGCTGGAGTCTGCAGAGGCGGACTAAGAGGAGTGGCCAAATCATGTCATTAAATAAAGGACTGAGAGGGAGTGTCACCTTGAGCTGCAGTTGTAGTTCAGCTCTGTGACCATGCCATTCGCTGGGGCAATAACTGCAGCAGAGCAGTTATTCTAGACAAGGTTCTCCCTGAGCAGCCCCAGCACAATCTGCATTAATGGGTGCTGGCAGCCCTGCAATGTGGGTGATCAGCCCCATTCTGCATGGTCCTCATCTCCACCTCTCGCAGCTAAAGGAGAGGTGGTGTCGCGCTGGACAGGATGGTGACAGGATGGGGTATGGAGCTGGGGGCAGCTACCCTGCCTCCTCTATGTTCAGTTCTGGCTACAGTGATGAAAAAGCTTGGCTTGTCCTGACTTACAACAATGAGGTAGCCACATCCTTCATGAAGTCAGTGTTCTCCAGAAGCTCTGCTGGGGACAGTGGTTTGGATGTGGAAATCCCCCGGAAAGGAAGACAAAGAAACTACGGTCTAATACAGAGTCTTAAAAACTGAACTGGCAAGCTCCAGTGAATGGGTGGAGGGGCAGCTAAAAACTTTCATCTGGCCATCTTTTGACAGTTGTCCTCAGCACAGCATGTTTGGTCATTAAGGACAGCACGCCACCAAATGCAGTCCTCGAGTCAGCAGAGGGACAGCAGGATGCCAGCTACTCCCTGTGTGAGCTGGTCGAGCCAGGAGGCCACCTGCAAGCAGCTGTGTGAGTAGGTGGGTGGGCTGCAGAGGGTGCTGTGCTCAGGACCATAGTTGCAGAAACCTGTCCACCCTGTGTTGACTTGTCCATGGAAGCTCTCAGGCAGGAAGCTTTGGAAAGGCAGAAAAGCAGTGATAATATTTTTATTGTAATAGGGACTCTATGGAGTCAGTCAGGAAAGAGGAAAGTATTCTGCATGGAAGTCAGATCCCATGATACGGAGGAGAAACTCTTGGCAATATTAAGGATGGGTTTGGACTGGATTTGGACAAGAGTCCTATGATCTCACCTGAAAGAATGCCCAATATCAATCTAAAAACCATCTAGAAAAAGGAAGCACATGCACATAATGGCCCAGCCTCCCATGTTCTTGCAGGATGAATCCTAGCAGTGGAGTCCCCAGAGGCTGACAGAGGACATGTATCCTGTCAGCCCTTGCCTGGAAGTCTGGCCTGGGGGACATGCAGAAAATCTAAGTACAGGAAATATTCTAGAGCAGGCAGGGGGAAGCCAGACTGCAGCTCCACAGCCTGCAGGGATCAGGGGAATATTGACAGCATTCTGGCCTAATGTGACTGTGTCTAATACAGTCTGAACAGTCTGCAGCTGAAAGGACCTTATCAGCACTGCCTGACAGGATTTGTTACAGGCTGGGATATGTGCTAACACCGCCGTCTTGCACCAGGGACATTATTCAGATGACAAATGATGCTGTTAAAATGACAATCTGTAACAGTGCTATAAAGAGGTCTTTAGAGTTGTATTTTTGTGCAGGACTTGTATAAAGTGACAGAAAAAAGTTACATTGTAAAATTCTGCATGTTTCTGGAATGGAAACAATGTCAAATGTGAACATGAACAGGAGAAAAATGAAGGAAATGGACCAATAGGAGAGTACAGAATAGAGAAAGGTGCTGCCTAGAAGCTTAGAGAAAGTGGATAATTTCCAAAGTCTAATTTGGAAGTAATCATCCAGATTCTATGTTTTTCTAAATCTGGTCAAAAATATCTGAACCAGTGGACCTTTAAAACCCTGAGGCAGAAGTGTTTAGAAGCTTTTTTGTAATCTAGGCTAACTTGAAGTCATTAGTATTTCTGGGGAATACAAATTGTCATAGAACATGTTGTACTAATATGTCTTGTTCCAAAAACCAAGCTAAAAACTGAAAGCAGTGAAATTAAAATCATTAAATAATAATTGATTGAAAATTAGCATGTAAATTCATTAGATTTAAGACATTTTAGATAAAAGTAGTAAGTGAGATAGTTACATATTTGTGGATCTTCTCTCAGAATATAAACCCCAGGGTATACTAATGGCATTTTAAGGTAGTATATTTAAAATAAATTTAAAAATAGTAACAGATTTTAAATTTACTATGTAGAATGGATTTACACAAGGCAGAATAGTCTGGAATTAATAAGGATTCACAATAGTATAAACTAAGAATACAAAAAACTTTCTAAATGAGATTTAGAAAGTTAAGATAATCAAGTTTTGCATTTTTCTATAATCTTTTATTCTGAATCTGCAGCGTATCAGCTGAGTGCTACTGCAAATAGAATAGTAGTCACAACTCCTACTCTGACCACCTCTTCTGATTTGGTAAGTAGGTTCCTATGTTCTGTGCTCTTACTCCAAAACCTCTTTTGGAGTGAAAACCTTAGTATCAAAGAATTTGAACATCTGTCACGATTACAAAGCTCTTAAGAATTTTAGGAGCTTCCTTAAAAATGTATTGATGTGGTAGTGCTCTCCATCTTGAGTAGTTCTTTCAGTGGGATGAGGATAGAAGTTTTGCCTCTACTTTCTGCTTCACTGAAGCTCTCTACAGACTGTGTTAGCTTCTTTTGTCACTGACTAAGCCCAGCTTAGTATTTTTCTCAAAGATACATAATTCTCTTAAGACCTAGTCTAGCTGCTTTTGTGAGAGTTTTCACCTTCATGTTTTAAAGTCATAGAAAATGGTTTTATCAAGCTATCCATACCAAATCCAGTCTCTAGTATGGGTGCCATCAAGAAGCCACGGGAAGATGCAGCTCTGTAGGAGAATAGCAAAGTTATCTATAGGATTACATAGTTAGGAAAACTGTAGGGTTGTTTTGTTGGTTAGGTTTTTGGTAGTTTTTTTTGTTTGTTTGTTTTTAATGCCAGTGTATCATTGTATTCAAACAAAAAAAAATTAAATTATGGGTAAGAGTAATCAGCTTACCGGAGCCACTCTGGAGTTTTAAAAGAGCTCAGGTATTAAAACAGTGAACTAAGAACTGTGTGTAACATGCCACTTGTATCAGTTACCCTATCTGAAGAGGTTCAGGAGGAAAATATGACAGCACACTTTAGAAATTCTCAGTGCTCTGGCAGCTTACAGACTCTATCTTCATTACCAGCATTACCAGCATTACCAGCCAAATCTTTATAAATCATAATGAACAGAACTAATACCCAACACCAAAACACTTTTGTAGAGGGAAGTCACTCCTGCTCATGTATTGAGCTTCTTAGAAGGAATCAATACCAGATGAATGGTGGTGGGCTAATGAGTCAAGCATACTTGTATTAAAAATAAGTGTTCACAAAGTCCATCACAATGGTTTGTAAAAAGGCAAAATTTCTGCAAAAATAGATCCTTTCAAGCATAATAGTCAAAATACGAGTAAGTTTTTATGGTGTTGAGAGATTTCCATTGGAGACTCACAAGAGTATGTGCTGGAAAACTGTCCAGCTATTCATAAGGAGACCCAAAAAAATGGAGGAACAAGGATATGAAGAAATTTTCCAACAATCAAATATCATTCAGGATGGCCAGAACTAAGGCTAGTTGCCAGAGGACTTTGTGATCCTTAGCAGTGGGTAAAAATATTATTCTTGAGTCTTAATATCTGTAATGTATGAGGGTGGGGGGAAACCTCAATTATGTTTGCAAAGCAATCAATTGTAAGTGAGCAGACTTCGAAGGAAAGACATCTTGGACTCCTTGGTCAGTCCTCTGAAAACATCAGCTCACATATTAGTAGCCAAGCCAAGAAAAGAATGAGGATAGCAGCAGAGAACAAAATAAACAGAGTCATTACACACAAAATAAATCCAGGATATTCTCACATCTTGAACATTACTTGCAGTCACAATTACTGCGTTTCAGAAAGTGGGTATTAGGATATAAAGTACAAAAGTAAGGGGTATGAAGCATGGAAAGGAGCATGGAACACAAGGGGTTAATAGGTTAGGAGAGATCCCCTGTAGTATGGAAAAAGACCAGAGGTGAGTTGAGAGGAAAAAGCATAATAAAATCACAGAGAAGGCGCGTAAGGAATCATTATGCACTTTGTAACACAGGAACTCTGAAAGCAAAACAAAGGAAGCACTCTTTCACACAATGCATAGTTAAGTTGTTGGATTCATCGCCACAAGATTCTGAGGCCAAAAATATGATTGTTTTCAAAATGAAATTTAAGATTTATATTGCCAGTAAACATAATGACCCAAATACGCCTTCTGTCTCAGAAGGCCCCTTACTAGATTGCCAAAATCCTTTCTAGAGAAAGGATCACTCTGTTTGTCTTTTTTATACTCTAAGCAACTGCTGTTGGCTGTTGCCAGCATTACTTTTGGCACCAGCGTAGCCACTCAGCTCATGAATTTTCTTGTTGTTAATTGAAGTTGAATACCTTTTGAGTTTTGAAACTTTTAATCAAGGATTTGAAAACTGGAGTTCACAGAGGCCAGGGTTTTGTATACTTATTGGTAAAATTTAAAGGATTCTGCTTATCAGAAAAGGTATGAAAAGGCACCTCTGAAAAATCTAGTCCCTTGAAGCTATTGCAAAGTAAAGACATGAACAAACCCCTGTTTTAAAATACTTATTTTTATTTATTTGTTAAAGTATATTTTCAATATCTGTATATAGACCTGGAAATAATTCCTTTCAATGTTAATAGTTAAGGCTTTTTGTAGCCATGTCAGATAAATAGTATTGTTTCACTACGTGTTTATGAATGTCTTCAAATGATAAAGCTCCTGAATTCTGCTAGGATTTTTTGCATCCCACAATTTCAAGAAGTTTTCAGGCTCAGCTGGGTTTGTGCAATAATCCCCATTTGAGCTGGGGATCTGCAGAGAACAGGAACTCTCATGAGACTGCTGGTATTTCCTGTTTCTCATCAGAGCAGAAATACAGTAGCAGAGGAAGAGCTCTTCTCTTAGCACTGTATTTGAGCTTCTGCTTGAATCTAGGAAGTGCCATAGTGCATAAAACTGAAAGAAAACAAACAAGCAAATTTAGTGTAACCTTTTCAAACCCCAGAAAACATTCCTATTTGGCTTTTGTTTGGACAGCAGTGGTTCACCCCTCCCTACTCTTTTGTTCAGAACTAAGAACTAATGTGCCTGAAGTTTATGTTTCTGAAGTTAAATATGTGCTTTTTGTACATATGTTGGCTATAAAGCTCTGACAAGTATTTTATGTTGTAAAGAGGTATTGTACAATGGCACTCAACAAATGAAAGATAATGTAAAACTATTTTGTATGACTAAAAATATTTGTCTATAGATATCACCTAATAAGTTATGCATTAAATTAAAAAAGGGTGTAATTGATTTTCATGATAGCTGTCTAGCCATGTTTTTATAAAATGTGCAGTTATGGATATAAATTGATATATATGTAGATTTTAAACCCAGAAGGTCAAACATCAATTTCAGGCAGTTGGAGAGTAGACAAGTTTGAACAGAAGGTTTCTGTTGACATAAAGGATTACAGTATCACAGAATGACTAAATTACATTTGAGTTCTTCTAGAGCTCAAATGAATTTATCATTGCAATGATTTTTAAAATTCACATTAAAATAATTGTAAAATTCAGGGGCTTTTTACAGTTGTTTATTTTAATGGTATGTTTGTGAATCTAGATTATATATTTATAATAAAATGCAATAAAAGATAACTTTTTCTAGAAAAAATAATGCTAAGGAGTAGGTTGTTTTGTCTTTTTATATTTCAAATGCATTCCAGCTGCATCAGGCTTCAGTTGTTATTTTCACCTTGCCGACCATGTGATTTTGCTGTGGTGAATATCTGCGTAAATGAGGTTTTTCTTGTGGGTTTCCTGCAGATACTGGGGAGCTACAGATTGTGCAAAGGTAGCAAGACAGTTTATTATTCCGGATGTTAAGAGATGTAGAAGGTTTCTGAAATTTAAAAAAAAAATATTCTTCTTTGGGTATATTAGAGGAAAACCTACTATGAGAGCCCAAAATACAGCACCTAATTATCCTATCTGTGGTGTGTTGCTATGCTTTAAAGCCATTTCCTGTGAATAAATCAGTAACAGAAGCAAATTTGTACTGCTACTGCTGAGACATTTTAGAAACTTTACTCAAGATCTTTTCTTTAAAAAAACATAAATCATATATACATCATCAGATTCTTAATTTTCTTTTTCACTAGTTTTACAATATTGGAAAAAAATTTTATCTTACAGTTAATAATGGAAAGACTTTTAAATTTGGGTGAAACATATTGTTCTAAATCAAAATTCAGATAGCAAAATTTTGCTATACTGTGCAGGTTTTTTTGCCTAGATGATAAAACTTCTTTGGCTTGAGGAAGGTAATTCAAGTCAGTAATTACAGGAAATGACAAGGGAATCTAGAGAAGATGAAGGTTCTTCACCATCTCAAGATGGGTCCTCCCATGCTTTTATCTGCTTCTCAGGTGAATTCAGAATTTGCACCAGCCAAAGTTAGATCTATCTATCTAACTTATCATTTTCCAGTTTATCTAACTTTATCATTTTCCAGTCCATTTCTCTTGGTGAATTCAGAGCACTGAATTGGCATCATGTCTCCCTCTTCAGTGTTTCTGGCAATGGAGTGCACCAAAACAAAATTTTAAACCTGCATCAGTTTAAGAAAGTGACTGCCTAAAATCAAGAGGCAGGTGCCTGAAACTAGCAAAGTGGTTAGAATGCTAGAAAAAGAACTGCTGAGAGTAGACAGCTTTTTGAATGTCTCCTTTTTCTGGAGCTTTCAGAAAGATCTCCTGCTCCTCTGCAGGTCCCCTCTCTGAGCAGAATGCAACTTTGCTACCACATTTGTAGAGAACCCAGTGCTCCAGGATAATTTAATGAATGCTTTGAGAATACCAGCCAGACTGGTCACCTCACATATTTTTGCAGAAATAGATGTCTTCTGGATCCTGAAATTGATCTAGGCATCAAATTATCCAGTTCATTGTGACTCTTAAAACTCTCATTATCCTTAGAAGAATACAGATGATTCTAAGAAAGTATGAAGAGTGGAGTGTGCATGGGTTTGGGAACCATATTTAAATACACAATCACGATCTAAATCCTAAGTGTACACTAGGGACCTAAGTTTGTTGCGCCTGACCCACAAAACCATTTTTACTTGCCGCTTTGCTTTCTTTTTTCTTCAGTCTGTTCTGCTATATGTCTGTTTCTTCCATTTATGATAGATTACTGCAAGGACTTAAAAATCCTCAGATCTGCACGCTTGTGCACTCATGTTAAGTCATTGTGTGCTCCAGCAGAACTTCTTTACACTGGATTGTATGGATTTTATTTCATCAACTCAAATTTATTAGATAGAATACATACAATAATGCTGTAGCTTAAACTGCTTTATCATCATATCATGAGTGTACTGCTGGACAGTACTTTTACTCTTAGTGATTTTAAGATGGCTTCATTTGTTGCAATACTACAGGTGTGAGACCTTTAGAGGGGGAATTCCTGGTCCCAGCAGGTTGAAGCCATATGAAATCATAACCAGATATCTAATCAAACTACTCTTTAAAATTCTCTTTAAATTTTCTCATGTGACTCCAGGTTCTCAAAACCAGATAATACTTTGCTGCTTATCTGGCAATCCTTTGTAGGCTTTTAGGTCTAAACTCAGCAGTGCTGCCTTTGGTATCTTCTTTAAAGGGCACAATATAACCTCGTTTAGCAAAGTGTCTCAATTGTGGCACAGAAGGAAGATGCAACAGGTAGGCCGTATGCATGGACTATCTGTATTAATCACTATATGATTCATGAATTCTTTTTACTAAACTCTGAGATTGCTATTCCTTTACCTAAAGTTTGTTAATAAAAATGATACTTGCAAATATCAGCCTTCACAGAAAACTTTCTTTGCCCTCAATTAAGCATGATTTTTATTCTTATTCTTATTAAATTTCTTCTTCTCAAGACATTGCTACATGAAATTTTCAGCAGGATTAAAGATTTCATACGTGGCAACTCTCCAATACTGCAAAGGACTTTTAACAGTCATAAATTACAAAAATTTTTATCACCCTCCCCACTTCTCTGCACCCCCAAACAACTACAATTCCACCCCCCTCCCCAGTACTTTAAAAGCATCTCTAAGGGTTATATAGATATAAGTTTTGGAAGAGACTTTTAGCTAGGGCAGAGTATGGCAGAAGGTTAGGCTGTTTGTTTTTCCATGTCAGCAGAACCCTGCTTTACTCAATAGAGCCCAGAAAAGGATTTGCTTTCTAAATGGAAGTACAGCTCCCTGTGCTCTGTGTTCCCACTAGTCCCATGGTGAGCATTTGTAAATCAGTGTGTTCCTGAAGTGGAAGAGAAATGAGATTCCTTTGTGGAAAAGTATGCCATAACCTATGGGAAAATGAAAACTTCCTGGTTTGTTTTATTCTCTCTGATCATGTTTTCTGTTCCAGGCTAGAACTATGAGTGCAAATAGGTGGAAAAAAACCCCCAAAAAACAGACAAAACAAAAGACTCCAGGAGTAAAATACTGGATTGTTGAAGGCAGAAGGAAGAAGACCTGAGCTGAGCAGAGATGGTGCTCCAAGTGCAGGTATGCTCATATATGTGTTTATGTAGAGAGGGGATGAGGGAAAAAGACCAAAGCAGAGAGGGAAACAAGAACACTAAGAAGGTAAAAAGCACAAGATAAGTGATATTTTTAGTATTCTCAGAAGGTTTTTCTTCCAGATCATCAGTTTGCAGCATAAGCAAAATCTTGGTAATATCAGAAAGCTGTACCCACACCCAGCTCATCCACCTCTGGAGACTGGGATTGAATAGGAGGATTTCCTGGAATGAAATGTGGAGAAATGTTGACCAAAACATTAATAAATGAGTGCCATGTAGTTATCAAACATACGTCAGTTTTCAAAGCCATCACGCACCCTGTAAGCTAATTCAAATGGTTAGTGTACATTTTCATTCTTTTCATGGTAAGAGAAGAGACAGTAATACAATAAAAGGAAGATGTGCCAGAGTAAGGTCTAGAGTTCAAGCAAAATACTTGAGTGTAGTCTGTTAGCCTCAGCTTGTCCGAAGTAGTCCTAAAGATAGTCTGCTCTCAATGTGATGAAAAAAAAACAAGAAAGAAACAGGGGGGGACGTCTAGCATGGACCAGAGATATGGAAGAACTGGTTTTTGTTCCTGTCTCTCCTCTTATCTTTTGGTGGACAATAATGATGGAGGAGTAAAAACATTTTCCCAGCAGCACAGATGTATGGCCTAGCAACACAAGGGTAAATACATAGTATAACTTTCTATCTACTAAATAATAATATGCTGCATAATAATATTTCCTTCTGTACACACATTTATAATATTTTCTTTAAGGGGATAATGCAATGAATTCTGTTTTCTACATTGTAATATTCCTCTTTAGATATTTATTAAAAAAATTTTAAACTTCTAACTTTCCAGGAAAGAGTTACTTCATTATTACAGAGTTACTAGCTGTTGCTGCACATCTTGGCCTGTTTCCACAAAAATAGGAAAATAACTTTACCAGATGCTGAGGAGTCTTTTGCACAGTGGGAGCAAGTCTATCTGAAATAGTGGAACAACATGAAGAATGATGCCATCAAAAAGTGTTTCCTTAGGAAAATACTGAGACTCTTCCTTAGGGTTCAAAATGTAAATGCACATTTTTCCACTTCAGTTCTATGAAAGGAATGCTCTGTTTAAACAAGGTGATTGTATGATTTAAAGGTACAGCACCAAGTAGTCAAATATGAACTAAATTATTTTTGCTAGTGCTGATTATGAGTGGAAGGTTACATCTTCCTTCTCTACTTTATTCCCTTTACATCCTCAGTTTTTCAGAGAAAAATTATCTTCCTGTAGCTACTGTCTGGAAGAGGTCAAATGACAACAATCATACCACTATTGCTACTGAAAGATTTTCAAAATATATGTGAAGGAATATTGCATTCAGAGGATTAAATCTTCAGCTGACAATCAGTGGGATTTTATAACCTTGTTTAAATCAATAAATAATAATAGTGGATAACAATGGATAATAATAGTTACAATAAAATTTGGCACATTTTGTGTTCCTAGTTTATTCTGGCTGTGTAATTTCTGATAATAAATTTAAATTAAAAGGGGTGCATTGGGCCTTTAAAGTATTGTCTCTGCAAAAGAGATTTTTGTTTTTAATCTCCTCCTGACATTATTTTGAAACAGCTTTTGTTCCCACATTTTCTTGCTCTCATACCAAAACTCAGTCTGGATTTTAATGCTTATGTCAAAAAATCTTTGATATTAGTCTGCAAGATGATGTTTAAATTATCAAAAACTGATCCACGGAATATCACAGAATTTTGTGATGGTCTGAATGGAACCATATAAATGAATGTCAAAATTGTATTTTGTAAGATTGAAGGACTACTAACGGAAGTAGTAATAATGAGCAAAGCACTGTAGGTTTCCTACAGTGGGATAACTAGGCAAAAAGAGGAACAGAAAGACAGTCATGCTGGATTTACATTGCATGAGTTCGTGACTTCTCTAGGTTACCTGAAGTACTTTCTGAACATCTTTTCCAAAGCTGTCAGTCTCTAGGCAGAGTGACATTACTATTCCGAGACTGTCCTAAGCACATGTGTGAGTGGTATGCCAGTATGTCAAGCCTGGCTTCTTGAGATAATTGGAGTCAGCTTGGAAAAAAAACTGTCAGTGGAAAAGGAAGTTATTCTAAAACACATATTAAGTGCCACTACTATTTAATACACACATAATTAGAAATACTATAAATAGACACGTTAGTCTTCTGGTTGCTTCAGCTGTAGCAGAAACATTTACAGTGAATGATTGTGTAAGTCCCTTCTTGCCCAGCCATATGATGAAGGTTGGACATGACCTATTCATTAGCATGCTGACATTTGTATCACGAGGTTAGAGTAATGTGAGATAGATGATAACTTACGTAATGATCTCCTGAAAACCTTTTTAGAAAGGTTGGCTTATTTATTATGGAGAATCCAAGGCTGGGCCCACTGGGGAATTTGAGCAGGGATCCTGAATATGTTCCCCAATCCTCTTGCAGAAAAGAACCTCAGGAAGAGTGTTGGAAGATGAGAGCAGGATATCTTTGGAAGATTAATTACTGAATGTGGAAAAAGAGTCTTGAAGGGTATCAGTTCTTCCCTCCTCTGAAAAGTATTTCCCATGACCACCAAGATTAATCAATCATAAGCTATAGTCCCTCTGTGTTCTGTCAACTGAAATCTTGGAGCTTTTATTGTAGACTGCATTATTAGAAAATAGATTACTTTGATAGTTTGACAGATTCCTAGCAAAAATAGAATAAAAAGTATAATCAACAAAATTTTGGAGATAGCATGAAACAAAACCCCCTTTCTGCTTCACTGCAAAAGTTTTGAGAGATTTTTCTTTTTCTATCTTGTATTAACCCATTTTCCTTTCAATTTTGTAATCCATGGTCTATACTGTGCATAACAGAATGTATTTCTAATTACTTTAGAGGTCTCAGTGTAGTCATATACAGAGCCATGTTTCTTGAAAACTAATTGTTAAATCAAGTTGTTAACAATGTAGTCATTAAAACACACTACATTATTTCCTTTCTTCTAATGATCAATAATTAAATATAGCACAGTTACAACATCAAACATCTGAATAATAAACTGAGATCTAAATTGGTAAACTAAATTATACAAAAACATGGAAACATCTGTCTTCTATTGTATAAAGCATACTTGCTTTGAAAAAAAGAGATCTTAAATCCTAAAGTTGTAGTTTGGGATACAGTTTATTATTTTTTACACAGTATAGATCAGTTAATAAAAACAATATGCATATTTTTCTAAATCAGAATATTTTTTGCTTTCAATTAAATATGATTTTTTAAATAAATTTAAATCTGAAAATACTGTCCTGTAATTATACTTAGGGCTTATTTACTTTTGAATTACAGGATTTCCTGCAAGGAAAAAACAGTATTCTTAAGAAACATTTTTGATTTTGAGTAACAAGTCCAAACTTTTCCAGCACCTATAGGTCTCACCTAGAAAATGGTACAAAATTATTCTAGGGATGTATTAGTAAGGAAAGAAGGTAAAGAAAATTAAGAATGAACATGTACCAGGTCCATTTTCCCCGCTTCTCATTCCCTAACTGATAAAAAAAGTTGGAACTTGAACTGTTCCCACAGGTTTTAAATTCTTTAAAATCCTACTGTTCTTGTCCTAGAAAATTATTTTTTCTTGAGCTTTTCTGAAAATTTCACAAACTTCTGAGTGTTGAATAGTCATATTGATGTCTTAAGGCAAGATGAAACTCAACTTTACAGTAGGATTTATCTTATTCTCTTTATAATAGGATTTAAACTCTAATGAGCATGGAATAGAAATCAGTGTAGAGCAAAGTAATCTCTCTGCAACAATAAGTCACACAAATTCTAGGACAAGGACTAGTCCTTGATCTTACAGCTCAAAACCATGAGTTTTTAACCAGACAGGTTAATATTATACCTTGGTAAAATGTTGGTTTCAAAAGGACTCTTATGTATCCTGAAGGCTGAAGACAATCACATGAAAAAATCCACCAGTTGTGTGCCACTAAAGTAATTTCCAAAAAAAAAAAAAAAAAAACAAAAACCCCAAAAAAACCCCAACACTTTAAAATAACAGAATGGGAATTTGAACTTAAAGGTGGAGGAGTCCTGAAGAGAAAAGTTCTGTTTAACTGTTACATATTTGCTTTACACATAATGAGCAAGTAATTGTTCAAGAAATGAAGCTTTGTGGAAAGTTTGAAAGGTTAATAACTGAGTTTCAGCATTTCAAAAGAAGTCAAAGAAAGAGAAAAGAACAGAATCTTAATCTCTGAAACAATAAACCTTTGTGTTACCCAGGAAGTCTCAGTGCCTTCTTGCTAATTGCTTTAAATCTATACCCATGCTAATGTAGAACCAAGCTGAACATAATCTCTTTTCTCAAAGTACTTGAACTTATACATTATAAAATAACTTTTTATGTGTAAAGAATTAAGAAGCAGAGGGGATTTTAGATGTGGGGTTTCTCCTAAGCACTCATCAGGGTAACATTTAAGCAGCAAACTAGTATTTTAATGAGTAGTCTCTCTGGAAATGTGTAAATAAGCTTGGCCTTGCTTTTTTAGCCTGTAATTTTCTTTAAATAGTTTTACAAATAAATGTTTTGATTGTATTTAGTAAGCTCAGATTTTTGTAATTAATAGTATTTGTCCATTTGTCAGAACTTAGCATGTTAATTTGTTAAGACAGACTGAGTTTTAACCCAGAATTTAATTTTTAGGATCTCTAACAAAAGAGAACACATCTGTGATACATCATCCTATATAGAGACAATTGTCCTTTGTACATCAGGAATGAAAAAGAAAGTGCCTTTTTATTTAAATATTTATGTTAGCTGGAGTTCATAGTGATATGTCTTAACACTACTAGAGTGTGAAGGAAGGAAGATCCAATATGCATTAACTATAGGAGCCATATCTCACTCTTCCTTGTATTATATCAACGTCCATAATTATGATAAAGGTCAGTGTCACATGAGCACATGTCAGTTGGCACTCAGAGATGAAATGGACTTTATTACCTACACCCACAATGTGGTTTGCACCTAAGTCATCTTGGACTTTCTCTGCTTTTCAAGTAACCCAGTAATCAATAATTTAATTCATAGCTTTATTGTTGTTTTTTTAGTCTCTTCATAGGGAAGAAATTGCCATCCATTGTTTTAGGCATAGGACTTTCCCCATCTTGCCATGATCCTCCCTTTTACTAGACCAAGCTTTATATTTCATCTGAAGATGAAGCAGAAATTTTATTGATGTGTGATGTATGATGAGTGATGGTTGGCTTGCAGAAAATGGATTTTTTTTATTAATGGCAGATGCATACAAGAACAGAATATGACTTAATCCCCTCCACAGTATAAAACAGTTTACCATAACTTAAGGATAAGTATGCTCAACAATTTTGCTTTCAGTTTGAAGGCAAATTTTTCTCACCCCTGTTAGCATTAACTTCTAGCATTTTTGATACACCTGTATTTCAAATACTTCTGCACAAAAAAATTTAAACTTTTAAGTTTAGCTTCTCTCAACTTCAGAGAACATCTTTTCCCCTAGTAGAACTTAGTAATTATGATAAATGGATGTACTTACATGTACTCTCATTTAACAGAAGGGCTTTCTAAATTCACTTCTTCACATGAGCAATTTACTTATCACTGTCATCTTCAGGTTTATTTAACTGAAGTTTAATCTTTTCAACTGTAGGAATAGCTGCAAAACTTATTTCTGAACTTGTAGTGTGGGATTCAGAGATTCTTTTGCTAATAAAGAGCATTTTGCTTTGCAAATTAAGGGCAAATAATCTTGGGGACATAGGCCTCAAATAGATCATTCTAAAGATGAATGTGACTTTGACTTTTGTTAGCAGTTGAATTTCATCCACACTGAATATTAAGAACAGCAGTAAGACAATTTAATTCTGAGGGCTTGTCAGCTTTAGGAGTGTATCTCTTCAGCACAGTGCAGCATAGTACAGAGATACTTCTACTTTCTCACAAATGCCCAGATTCTGGAACACAGTTTACCACTACCAGATTGTTTCAGGACCTTAGCTCTGCCTGACTCTAGGCTATGTGGATGATTTAGATCAGGTTTACACTGGCACTGAAAGGTCTCTATCACATGGTAGAGATATTCCTTTAATCCTTTTGCAATTGCTGTGTCAAACCTTATGTAACACACAGATTCTACTGTCATGTCCCTTTTAACCTGGAAGGCATCTGACATGTCTCTAGGGGTTGCCTGGGATGTTGGCCAAAACTCCTTTGCACTGAACAATTGCATTTAAACACTGAACTGCAATGCTGTGGTTGCTGGCTGATAGGATAGCAAATACTACTTCAATTAATAGCTTAAATTTAAAAATTTGTGTCAAGAGTGCCTGGTCTTACATGAGAAACTTTAAACATTAACAGTGATTATCAGTCCTCATCATGAGATACCTGATGCACTACACAAATAGTTTTTAGGTTGCACAATATTTCCTTTTAAAATATGGATTCCATTTATATTCCATGTTGTTGTCACTTCTACACTTTATGCTATTGATATTTTTTATACTTTTGATAGGGAAATACACACCATCTGAAGGAAGCACTGAAAGTCAGCAAAATAATTAATCTGGTAGTATCAGTAAATCTTCCTTTGTTTTATATCACAGTGTATTGACCACCAAATGCCCTCCCTGCTGGAGGAAAAATTGCTGAGTATTGTGATATCATCCTTGTGAGGCAGCAGGAAAAAAAGAATGGTTAATAGAAACATGCATGTGGCCAGTGGATCGTTACAAACCCCAACAGGTGCTGGGCTGTTACCAGTGGAATAATCTGGCCAGCAGCTGAGGTCCTCCTATTTTAAGGTCGCTCAGTGCTACGAGCTTTTCAGCCAAGTCCTCTTGGTATGGTGCTTCTCAGGGAAGTTGATTGAAAAGTTTTATAGGCTAACAAGGGCCTGAAGGGGATTATCATTTACAGGTGACTAGGGGCAATATGCTAGATCAGACCACATCTCAGTGTCTCAATTAGCTAGAGATTTTTTCAACAACTGTTTGCATTTTTGATGTGTGAATGCTTTCCTTCTTATATTCTAGAAAGAAGAAAACATATATTTTTATGATACATAATTATGCTGATGTGAAAATTTCTCGTTTGGAATTTGCTTTTTCCTTTATGCTAGGATCTGCTTGTTTTTCTTAGAACTGGAAAGAAAATATAGAAACCTATATTTGTGAAGATCTTGCCTCTCTGTGTCAACTTGCTCTTCTGATCGGCAGATAAGGTGAAGTTGTGGAAATACTTTACATAATAATTAAAGTAATTTTTAATATTATATATGATTGCGGAAGAAATAAAAATATCAGTAGGTTCTTCGCATACAATAATTGATTTTCACAGTCATCCAGAGGTAAGGGCCCAAATCAGTCAATACTGTTTTAATGTATGCTTTATTTCTGTATCTATTTTTCCAAAAAACCGATAGCTACTAGACTAGCCTGGATAATTTTTTAGGGTGCTTTTTGAGATATTTATTTGATAGTTCAGTTTGTAGCCAAAAAAGAGACAACACATAACATCATTCATTGAAAGAGTGGCTAAAATATTTTCCTCTTTGGCCTAAGAATTGATAATTCTTTCAACTTAAATGATATATCCTTAGGGCATATTATGTTCAGAATAATTTTTTCTTGTAAATCTCTGGCATATGCTTTGACACACAGTCTAGAAAACTCTGTAGGGATTGATAATAAATGTCATTCTCTTTCAAGTACTGTATCAGAGTCTCTGCAGGAGCACTGTCAGTATTGTATTAAATTGCTGCCACTATTGACACATCCTTTCTTCCATGGGCAACTGACACAGAGGTACCAATTCTACGTCACACCTCTGAAAAATAATCCCAGAATAATATACACTTTTGAAGATGTGTATATACTTTTGAAGAAGATACTCACTGTTAGTTATGTCAAAACTACTACAGCTGCTGCTGTATTTGAGCTTTCTTCTGGGATAATGCAGGAGACCTTTGATTACTTTTTGGACTTGATGATCTTGGAGGTCTTTTCCATGTCTTTTAATGATTATAATGCTGTCTTTGTAAGGTGCTATATTTCTAGCTTTATACTGAAGAATAAATTATGAGAGCAAGCAAAATAAGAATAAAAATATGCAAATATGTGACTTGTTTTTAAAAAGGTACACATTTTTTGTAATATAATGCTAGGTTTTTGCATCATGTTCTTTTCAGCATCTCCCTTAGCCTTTCTCACTTTTCTAACCAACTCATTAATCTTACTGGGCATTTCAAATTTAAGCAGTTCAGTATGAGAGGGTGCAGTAAAAACTGTCCAACCACTCTACTGCAAATTACTAGGAGTGCTGCGTTCCTTTAATATATTGAGGCAGTAATTTTTGTTAAAACCTTTTATAAAGTTGTATTTAATGAGTGAATTACTTGTTTGAGATGGCTTTGTGGCTCTAGTATCACTCATTCCTACCACTTTCCTTTCATAAGCACTGACTTCATAAATGCTACATCTGTCAGGTGAGAAAGAGTCTGAAGGAAAAAATAGTTGTTTATCTCCTTTAGCTTGCTGTCTTGCATAACATAATCTTTTGTTTATCTATATTATATCCATATCTTAGTTGTAAGGACCACAAAGCCCTTGTAAAAGAAAGGCGAATCCATGTTTTATCACTGTCATGGGATACTTAATCCATATTTTCTCCACCTTTAGAGGCCCATCCCCTCCTTTTCAAATTGCAGAGAGCTTTCTGACTCTTTACGTTTTTAACTCATCGTTCTAAAGCAGCTGTTTCAATCAAAACACAGTTCTCAAGCTTGTGTTTGTATTTTGAGGGGCTCATAGGGAATACTTGACCTTGAAGGGTGTGTGAAGGAGTGAATGGCCAGGATTTCTAAATATCTTCTAAATAACTTCTCTATAGCACAGTCTTCAAAATGGAAAATTTCCATGTCTTAGGAGTCCCCTAGCCTTTCATGATTCCCTACAGTTTGCAACCCCATTAATATGACAGGTTTTAAACTGTAAGTCTCCCTGTATTTAGTAGTCATTAAGCCTACTTCCTTGCATGCTTGCTGCTGATATACCCTTTTCCCCTTTTTCTTAGGGTATTTTGCATCTCATGATTGTTTCCATTGAGCATTTATTATCTTGAAGCCAAAGCAGGTAAATTAATTTAAACAATTACTGCTTGATGCTACTCCTCTCTATAGAGAGACTCCCACACAGAGTATTGCCTGTTTCCAAGTCTGTGTCTGATATGTCATCATGTTAGAATGTCCTCTTTTGGGAAAATTTCTGCCACAATTGTCTTTGAGAGAATAAACAAATCTGCTTGTTTCAGCTCTGCCACCATCTGAAGGGAAATCCTGTGTGTGCCAGCATTGTGAAGCAGTGTGTTGTAACACATTAGTGAGTACCAGGAGGAGTTAGAGGTAGCACAAGGAACATGAAAGAGTAACCCGCCACTCTGGAGCGGAAGACTCTGATGTTCTTTGCAAGGCCAGATGGACACCATCTGATCATTTTTTGGAGATGCATCCCATAACTGCACTCCCTTCTGAGACTCAGGGACTGGCTGGAGGTTTTGGAGGGCTTTAGCAATGGGCTCCGTTTCACTGAATCATGATTGTTCTGATCAGGCATCACGGTCTTGGCCAACACCACATATCCACTCCCACTGTGCTGCTGATTACCAGTCATAGCTCAGTGGCTAAGTAATTCAGTATTGCCAAGTCCATCTGAATAGTCATCTCTCCTTCCCTTTGTTTCATGGTTATCCTTATTCAATATCCAAGACATAGGCCTCACATTCCAGGGTCATGTCACACCATGCATCCCCACCTGCGTAGCTACAGTACAATTGTGATGGGCACCGTTACATCAGATATCGTTGTAGGATACTGTACGGGCCCAAATCAGTCAATGCCATCAAAATACGTGGGAAAAGGCAAGCTCCTCTTTTTGGGAACTAGCTCAAATTCAGTACTTATCACTAGAAGATATAAAGCCTAATGACAGGTGTTTGGTTTATGCCCAGGAAATGTCTGGTTGTGTCTGGCTTGACATAATCAATGTCTGGTCAGTCATTAGCTTGCCTACCAAAATAGGCTCTGACCTTTGCCTGGCTTCTTTTCTCTGTTATTACCACTGCCAGTAGAATAAGGTGTACTTATGAGGCAGAATGTATACAAACCAGTAATTTTTCAGAACCATTTGAAAATACTTTGACTAGGTAATGTTTCATAATAAACACTATTTAGTTATGATTGCATCTCTTTACAGGAATGGATCAATTCTGACTCCATTTTGATTAAGAAAAATTGAGTCAAAGCCAGATGAAATTGCCTCGCATCTGAATAACCAATTTATTTGTGTTCAATAGCGACTTGCTCTGTGGCAAGATAGCAAGTAGAAAATGGTCTCTCTTGTCTCAGATTCTGTCAGCTGAAATTAGATAATGTTTGTGGTTATTGAAATATTTAATTGTTTTCGCTTTAATGTGAACTGTAGCAGTATTTTATACTTTGGCTAGTGGCAGTGCTCTGAAGTGAAATTGTTTGGGAAGTCCATCCCTAGTTTTCTGACAGGTTTGTAAAAACAATTGTAGGAAATATTCACTCTCCTTGTAGCTAGATGTCTGCATACATATAACAGTTGTTCATCTACTTGGACATCTCAGTTATAGTTTGGGGCATTTTATCACTCCTTGTATTCTGACTACAGGCTTCTATATCAGACATAATCTTGTTTGCAATGCTCTGGGTGTTCAGTCTTTTTGCTTCTGGCTTCTTTATCTCATCTCTGTAATTGCAGCATTCTTGTAAGACCTGTGTAATACCTTTACTATTTTCTGACAACCAGAACTATGCAGATGTCAATTTATTTCAGTACATAATTGCTTTGCAGTTTTTCCCAGTTCTTTTTAAATTTAGGTTTAATTTAATACATAACTTGGCTGATACTTCAAAATGAGTTGAGAATCCTGTTAATCTGCCATATTTTCATGCTTAAAGACTGGCTTTGCCTAAAATGTAACTGTGCATACTAGTGATTTGCTTAAAATGTATTTGTGTAGTTTTGGTATTAAGATCAGAGTGCCTCAGAGTTTGTGTGTGGATCTCAGTACTCTTGGTGGTCATGAATCACTAAGGATCTCTTTTTCCTTGAGCATAATGCTTAAACATTTACATATGCAAACATCATTCCATATTAGTTTTTTTATATCTGAAAGGCGCTGGTAGTTTAAAAATTCCAATAGTATCTTCATTAATTAGTACCTGTAGACCTGTACTTACACTGAAGTGCCTTTGGCTTTTGCTTGCTGCTTTCTCTGAGGGGGTTGCCCATTTCAAAACACAGATTACTTTGGTTTTGAAAGTTGAGATTCATTTCCTTGCCTCTTAATGGCACAAATAAGAACTTTGTGCTCATATACCAGAAATTGAAAAGTATACCTGAAAATGGCTTTAGAATGTGTCTTACTGTCAGAAACAAGTAGCCGCACTATTTGATTGTAACATCACTATATTATCAGTCACAGATAATAACAGCAATAGTGCTATTGTTCCACTGCAGATTTCTAGAATCCTCTTCTGTCTCCTGAAATGAGATGAGGAATTATTTCCTTACCCACTTCAATTTTCCATGATACTGGAAAATATTATGTTCAACATACATGTAATTGTCACTTATAGGCATGTAATAGACATATCTCTATCCAAAATAGCTTACACTATTTGGGCTTTACCTTGTTTCATGGGATGACAAGTAATCTTAGAGGCTTGTTGCTCTAGACAGGAAGCTTTATTTTCATGTGGTTATCTACTAAAATTATATTCATTAACTCCTATTGCATTCATTGTATTCATTAACTGCAACTCCTGTTACATATATATTCCAGAATTCATTAACTGAGAAAATAGTATTGAAGGCAGATGATGTTCTGGGTCAGTCAATTTATTCAGTTTGAGATACAGGATATCTGAAGATTGAGTTCTTCAGAAACACCTTGACAAATGTTAGCTATTTTGCTGCAGCTATGTCAGGCTGAATTGTTCTCCTGGATAATTTTTGGTTTGTTTGCATATCTATTACAGTAATAATTTCTCTCAGATTTAATCTTAAATTTCTACTTTTTTTTTTTTTTTTTTTTTTTTTTTTTTGTGGGGATATTGACTATTGTAGTTTTCGTGTAATTTTCATATTCTTCATACATGTGATTAATGTTGCTCCTATGGTCTTAAATTTGATTTGCCATTACTATGCATAGATATGTCATCATGTTGGAATGTCCTCTTCTGGGGAGATTTCTGCCACAATACTGTAACTGGAATATAGCTCATATGAAGTTTATTATGGCATCAAGAAATTGAAGGGAACTGCTTTTTAGAACCCTACCGAGGTTGATTTTGAACCATGTTTGTTTTTAAATATTGTCAATGAAACCAGCATAAATATATACATATTTAAGTATCAAATGCTTTATGTAAAACTGATAATCTGCATTTCTATGTCATGTCATACCACAGAGATTCAAAAATATTTTTCATAGATGTAATTAGTATTTGTTACCAAAATATAGGTAAGTGCTATCAGAGTATTCCAGATGTGTAGCTGCTGGGTTACCAAAAAGTTACTGCAGCTTCTGATTTTAGCTAGCCTTTTAGTTGGTAGTTTAAACATGAACTTGTGGAGTATATATGGGTACATCATGAATTAGTCTGGTTTCAAGTGATTGAAATAGCATAACCAAGGAGAATTGTTCAGAAACATTTTGGTATCTAAAATAACAAAATATCTATTCAATAATAATTCTGGTATTTCATTATTGGCCATAGTGTAGTGCAAGAGAAAAAAAGCTACGACAAATACAAAAACACCCCTCTAGATACTGGGAATTTCTATATGGCAGCATTTAATACCAGTTATAAACATTCTGTCTGTTTGGAATGTCAGTGGAGTTCATATGCATATATAGACTTTCTGTAGGAACAAAAAATACTTATTTTGGGTCTGCATTTAGCAAACCTTAGCCTGGATAACACCTACAGATATGCTATCTTGAAGAGGAAAACATTTTAACTGGTGGTTTAGTGGTTTATTTATTTGAGAAAAGTTCTGGGGAGAATCAGTCTTCAAAAGCCTTGCATGTTCTCACAGACAAGAAGTGGTTAAACTAGTTAGAGAAAACAAACAAAAAAAAGAACTACAAAATTCTTTCCCATGTGCAAAAGCCTTTTAACTTTTGCAAAGACAGCAAGGAGAGTATTTTTACCTGTTTCCAACGCAAGAATGGAAGGGTTTGCTATGTAAACCCTTTGTAGCTGGGCAACTCTATTAACAGTATTACTATGCAAAAGGCATATTTACTTTGCTGGTGTTGATCTCTTTTCTTTTGTATTTGTTTTTTTTTTTTTTTCTTTCCTAGGGTGATGGGGTTGAAGCAACAGGATGAGAGATCTCAAGCATGTTGCTAAATATTTTAGTCTGACAAAACTGTATGGCTTCCTTTATCAAGACAGCTGTGTTTTTACATAAATAATCTTAATTTGGCCTGTTTAAGGATTATGCCTTGTACCCAAGTGCACAACCTTGAAAGGTCACCTTGACTTCCCCAAGGAGTTTACTTGGAGGCATTCAGGATACCAGTCCAGAAAGCCTCACAGACTGAGGTATGTTCTTATTGCCTACTTAAAAGGATGGTACTGGAATGAAAAGGACACCTTCCAAAATAGCAAAAAAAGTTATCTGCCTGTCACAGAAACACTTTGAAAGAAAAGCTGCTGAATGTGCTACTTCATTTTGACAGGCATACCTTGTATGGATCCAAGGAATAGTTAAACTTTCTTAAATTCTTAAATTAGGCTCCCATTAAACAGAATTTTATCTCTGTTAACTGGCTTCCCATTGTTCACAGAAGCAAGATAGGGCTGGGACAATGAGTAATTCACAGTAGTTATATGTACAACACCACAATTTGCAGCAATTAAAGAAATTGGTATTTGATTTTAATAACCATGTATTATAGATAATTTGGCCAATGCTCAAAAAAATCATTCTTAGGAATGTCAAAGATGAAGATACTGCCCTGTTTATTAAAAATCAATGGCATTAATATAATTATTTTATACTTTCATACCAAGCTCTATATTCATCATGTAATACAAAAAGGAGATATTTATGAGAGGAATGGATCTATTGCTATTTATGGAAATATATGCTTTTCTTTGTGCTTCTGTGCCAGGCAATATCTGTAGATAAACTTTCATGTCATGAAAATTTTGATGTTCTCTTAGGTCTAAATGCTGAAAAATTAATTAAATATGCTCCTGTGCCCTGTAACTAGACTTCCATGTCCTGTGATTTGACTAGGTAAGATGTTCACAAATCATATGCTTCAGTGGTAGAATTCACAGCTGATCATGAGATCAGTAGTATTGAGGCTTTTATCCAATTTGGAACCTGTCTGAGGCTGAGGCTTTAACTTCACAGTGAAGGGTGCCAAAACGTGTGAAAGTTGGACATGTTTTTAATTTAGTGACCTTAGCAGGATGGAGAGGCTCACAGTAACCCATTCAAGCTTTCTTATTTTCAAGTTGAGATTGAATATGGGTGTAGTGAATTAAACAAAGACAAGCCATGTCCCACTATTTTTAATTTCCAGTTGTTTGGCTTGGTTTTTGTATACTGCCCAAAATAGTATTTGGACACTAAAGCAGTAGTTTTGAAACCTTCTAGTCTGTTTTTTTGTTGTTGTTGTTGTTGTTGTTGTTTTGGTTTGGTTTTTTTTCTATGTGCATAACAACTATAAAAGACAACCCAAGTTTTTACATTCAGATGCATACTTATTATTTGGAACAAATTGCTAGTACACTTGATGAAAGTCTTATTTTTCTGTGTTATTGTTTCATGCTTCCTTAAATATGATGTTTCTGTGGCAAGAATCAGGAGGCAAGATGTTTGAAATGTAACTTGTAAAGTTTTCAGTATCTTATGCTTTTTTTTGCACAACAAGCACAGAAAAAAATGCCCAGAAAAACTTTATGAAGTCATGGTTAATATACCAAGCACCGTGGTTAAGATACCCACAGCAACTAGTATAAAATTATGTAATATTTCCAAATTTTATGCAAAGTCAGATATACTATGTTAGACATAGGAGTTTGTAAGAGCTTAAGAAAGCTCTTAAGCACTGATTTTTTTAGTGTGCTGTACTTTATGCCACCTTATGTGCCTCTGCAAACCCCCTCCCTGGGAGAAAATTTTGTTTGCCTGAATAATGCAGGGCTTTTCTGTGACTGTTGGTCAGAGTTTTACAGTCTGCACTCAGGAACCCCTGGAAGGAAGCTTTGTTGATCTTAGCTGATGAGTATTGTGTAGAATCAGATACATGATCACAAAACAGAAGATTATGCAATATAAACCTATGCCGAAAAGTAGATGTAATGTAGCATAACCACAATTATATGCTTCATTATTTTTTTCTTATCAGTAAATGTTCAAAAACACAGAGTAGGGGTTCCTTTCTGTAAGAAGGCTGCCTGAAATGAAACACACAAGTTGGAATTCAATTATCCTGGTGGATCCCCTCCAACTCAGAATAGTCTGTGATTTGCAGAGACCCAGAGATGGGCTCTGCAATAAGACAACACCTTATTGTAGTAAGTGTTGATTTCTAAGCAAGAGGGAGTAATTTGTGTCTCAACTGAAGCTTGTGAACAAATCTAAATAATTTAGATATTATTAATATACATACTAGAATGTGCATAGTGAGCAATCTAACCTCTTCTTCAAAATGGTGTCCCGAATCTGTTAGGAGCATAATTATTGCTGCAATATCTGTCATGAAGTCTTACATCGATTTTCAAAAATTTGCAGCTAGCTGAAATGGAAAAAGTGTTCTCTTGAGTATTCAAAGATACACCTGTATGCAAAACATAACTTTTCAGTCTGCTACCACAGGGATTTTATTCTTAAAATCAAAAGAATTACTTTATATGTAACTAGATGCTTGTCTACAAGAAAAGAAAAAGATGAACCATTTGTTCTCATACTTACAAGTATTTCTCTTTGTCCTACAAGGAGAAATCATGTTTGCATAATCTCAACTAAAGAACAGAAATTTTCAGAGTGATCTTCAGAGAATAATTGACAGAATGAATTTTAAATGAAAACATTTATCTGCCTTAGTTATATCTGTCAGTAGTAGTTCAACTAGAGCGACATTCAGTGGTTCAGTTCAAAGTATTTCTCCAGCACTGTCTACCACAACACTGTCCATGACCTCCATTATGCCCTAAGTTTTGTGTAAATTTCTACAATATGTTAAATGGTCACTTTAAAAATTTGCATAAAATTCATCAGTGTAGAGTAATAACATAACATTTTGTTCCAAAAATATTGACTCTGTTATTCATTCTTCATGATGCCTTCTTCCTGATGAATAAACAATCAGGAGAGACAGTAACTACATCAAGGAAAAGTGAGGACTATTTTTATGCACATATACAGATTAATTAATTTTTAAATGTAAATTTAGTTAATTTGTAACCAATTTACAAATTATTTTACCAGGAAAGATACTGAACTGAGAATTAGGAGACAATAGCTAATCATATCACTCAAGAGGCTTTGGCTTTTTATTTATATATATATATATACTGGATTTTATGGTGTTTCTATAACAGACAAACAAGATGCAATTCCAGAATGCTTAATTTTACTGAGTTGTTGGTAACTTAAAATAAGTAATTAAATTGGAAACTTTTTAGAAATAGTGCCACTTAAATCACAAAATCATATTATTAAATGTCTTCACCAGAGAGAAGAGAGATCCACTGTAACTGTTCAGCAGTTTGAACTCATGGAAAATTAAATCTTCATTATAGTGAATACTAAATGACAGTTACGTGACCTGAAGTCTATTTTTCAATCTCCTAATGTTACATGTGCTTCGATTAGAATATAATGAAATATACATTTTTCATAATCAACCACTGGATTGTCTTGCCAATGGAAACAGAAGGGATTCTCACATAAACAAGAAAATTGTAAGTCCTATCTCCTCTATAAAGAAAATATAACCATGCCCCAACAATTTTTCTCTATATTTTATGTCTTCCTTAGGAAAACTGGGCTATGAAACCATAGGCCATTTAAATTCTTGCTAGTATTAGTCCCTGTAAGACTTAACATTGATCTTCCTCGGCTCATCAATGACCAAATGATCTGGAAAACGTTCACTCTTTATTAAGTATGTGCAGGCTGTAAATTTGGGCACCTGTCTTTGCATTTGAGACAGAACTAACCTATAGCAGTTTTCTGAAGCATTTTCACTGAAAAACTGAAGAGCTTCTTGTTGTTCTGTTTCTGTAAAGCACATCTGCCTCACACATTTAAATGTTGACAGCAAGTTACTGGTGAAATTTCAATCTAGGTTTCATGGGAAAACCTCTGCTTCTTCGGATGTGACTGAACCTTGCAGTACTAGAAAATGAGAACTTAGAGTCTCTAAGAGTTGGCTAGTATGCCTTTTAATTTAGATACTTGCAGCAGAGATATTTGAATGGCTCTTAATGTTCTGTTATCATATGAGATAGAATTAAAAAATATCTTAGATATAGTCCTTATCATTTGATAAGGAATTTGATGGAATATAATTTTTTCTATGTTTCTAGAATTTTTTTTTTATGACTACATCAAGAAAAGTCTTTCATCTCGACTTGCCAGAATCTGATCCAGTCAGTATAACAGATTTTACACAAGTAAATTCTTAACTCTACCTGCTGGCCTCCATCATTACCTAAGATTTCTTCTAAGGAATACTGCAGGAGACCTAATAATGGTATGCAATCACATCTCCTCTTCAAGTGAATAATTGCTAGGTGTGGGACCACATTAAAAAAAAGCATCATAATTAAAGCAAGAAAAACATGGCAAAACTGAAATCATAGGACCTCTGAATTGTTTTATTACTGGGCAGTATAACAATTTTTTACCCATTCTTTGCAAATAGTCACATAGTGTCACACACTGTTAAGATATTTTTTTTGGCAGCTAGCTATATTTATGTTGTGAAAAGAGAAATTGGAATATGAATAGGTAATTACTGTGTCATTATTCACTTCTCTGGTATTGGACAGCTTGAAAAAATTCAGATATTTTTCTGAGATTTATAAGGATATAATTCACATAAAATCAATAGCTACTGCTTTTCAGGAGCTCAGGCCATATAATTATTAATATGTTAGCCTTGTTAATATGTTGCCTTAGAACATGTGTAAACCACAGTTTCTGAGTGCTGCATTCAATGATAGACCTGAATGTTCAGGTATAGCTACTTGACTCCTTAGCAGTCATGATATGATTTAATTTTTACCAGATGCCAAGGAATTAATTGACACTAATTGCTGATCTGTTTTTTTTAAGGACTGTCAGTTCTGTTTGGAATGTTTTAGCAACATGAACAGGCAAAAATAGCTCTGATATGGCTAAATAGAGGTTAAATTTATTTCCCAGTACTTTCCTTTCAACTCTTACATGGTCAGTAAGGTGATTCGATATATATTTTTTTAAATTAAGGGGGGAAAATGCCCTAAAGCTCATTTTTGTATTCTGCTGTGGTTTGCGTTATATTGATGAGTCTCTGCTGTTTTGTCTTCAGCAATTAAAAAGTGCACGCAAAAAGATAGGATCATGGTACAGCATAGCTGATTTTAGTGTTCTCAGAGCACCTTTCAGACCAAAAAATTTATCATAAAATCAATGTTGTCACTAAGCTACATAATACAGAAGTGTGAATCAGTGGTCTGGAAATAGAGCAGAAATCATGCAGAGGCACAAAGTAATCATAGTCTTCCTAAAAGACACATGGTGAGATCCAGTTAGCTTAAATCACATGCAGGCTTTGGCTAACAGAATTGCTTCCAGTGATGCTGAAAAACACCTTCTTTCTTGACTGTAGAGAAAGTGAAATGCTTCATTTACAAAGACTGCGTCAATATACACCCCGAATATATTTATCCACACTGGGGGAGAATAGATAGCCACTCGTTTCTCAGCCTACACAAGGCTAAGAGACCAGCTACTTAAGAGACAAACCAGATTATAGGTGACCTCACCAATAGTCATGTAGGCTGAAACTAAGGCAGAATCCATCACAAAGAAATGTAAAGGAGAAACTACAAATGTAAAAAAAAAGTTTACAGAACCAGAAGTAGAAAAATCAGTCAAGTTTTAAAACAGAATTTCATCAGGATCTATATATAGTGCTCAGATTTCCAACCACCCTGACATAGAACTGGTCAAAGTTGTAATACGTAGTGCAGAGCCTGGGAGTTTTAAAAAAATCCCAAACAAAGAAAATATAACAGCAAATAAATGCATGAATAAATAGATTATGTACCTAAACCAGATAGGCTTGTGTCCATCAATATAGCATAAAGACCATTAGAGTGCAAAATGTTTTCAGATTCCTAATTAATTCAATATGAAACTATTTTTGCCTTCTGTGCTATCAAGATCAGATGGCATTTTCAACAACATAAAATTAAGCCTGAATAGAGGAATCCCGAGATGAGACTATTTAACCTGTGATTTCTAGGATCACATGACCTAGTCTAATAATTTCTTCTGTCCTAAATCTAAAAGTGTCACATCTTTAGGTATAATACCAATACTGCTTTGACTCAAACATGGTTTGTTTCTTTATGCCTTTAAATCTTAATATTTAATGTATTTTTATTAGCATTATGTGTATTTATTATTGTTATTTTTCAGTGGTATCCAGTGAATACACAAATAGCAGTGGGCACAAATTGAAGCACAAGAAATTCCATTTGCTCATAAGAAAAAACATTTTTTACAGTGAGTGTGATCAAACGCTGTAAGAATTTACCCAGAGAGACTATTCAAACCCCATCTGGACATGCCTCTGAGCAACCTGGTCTAGTTGTACTTGCCTTGAGTAGTAGGCTTGTACTTTATGGTCTCTAGAGATGCTTTCGATGTTTAGTTGATACTAATAGTACTATTATGGGAGATTTGTAATTATAGATCTGTGTAGAATTAATGGCAAGAAAGGTGGAAAATAATGAAAATGCAATTTCATGTTAGACTCCAGAAATACCCTTTATTGCAGTACTCACAGTAGGTCATTCTGAATTTGAATGCTTTTTGAAATTATTCATTTACGAGGCCTGGTTTGGAGGAAGGTGGGGTTTTGTACTCAGATGAGAAACATCTCCCCTGTATTGATGTAGCAAGAAATCAAATTCCAAAAGTAACTAGGGAGGGTTACACAATGAAAATGTGGTATGGACTTGCATCAAAAAATGCAGTAGAACAAAGGAGACAGGAAGGACCTAGTCTAGAGCAAGTATGATCCTGGCACTGCGGGTATCTGGATATTATGAGCAAGTGATCTTTCTCAAGATAGATTCCCAGACTAATTAGTCTCGTTTCCACCATTTGTACCTGAGGTCGACATTTCTAATTTTCAAGAATGCTCTGTTTTGGGAAGGATGGCAGAGTCTAAGAGTGTATATGCAACCCTGATGTGCCGCCGGTCGGAAGTGGCTGCAGTGTCTGAGCGCCTGTCAGTTCCTGTCGTGCTCCTCCACCACAGCTCTTGGCTGTCTGTTCATGGCTGTCGAAGAGTCAAACATTTCCTGCTTGGCAGCTGCATGGAAAGGAAGTCCCATCTGCTTCCTGGTGCTGGAGGTGGCATGGAGAGCCAATAAAAGCAATTGTACAAAGTGAGACAGGATTTGGTGACCTCTCAGAGTGAAGCTTTGTGTCATCCTGCTGGAAGGCAATCGTTGTTCCTGTGTATAATTAATTGCATGACTAAAACCATATCCATGGTCCCAAAACAAAGCAGATTAGACGGTTTAAATATTTAGGTATTCCTGAGTCTTGTTTCCGTTTTCTTTCGTAAATGTATCTTATGATGTATTACTGGACTTGGATCAGTCAGAGTTTTATCACTTGCATATTACCTCAGGGAAAAAAAAAGGATTTTACTGATTGTTTAAGGTAATTTAATGCTTAGTAAAGTGCCAGACAACTTGATAGCCTTAAAGCCTTCCTCTTCTGGAATGATTATCCTCTGAATTATGTACAGTTCCTCAGTTCCTTCAGATGCTGCTTGAAACCAGTTTCCTGCATCTTAAATCTGTCTCTTTATTTTCTGACCAGTCTTGGACCCTATATTGAATGGTGTAAGTCTTCGTAACACTGCATCTTGACTTACTTTTAAAGAGCAGTAGAAGTAGATTGATTTTTGGCAGTCTTAAGGTAGATAATTTACTATATTGCTCTGCATTTCTTGTTAACTTCAGTTCATTCTTTTTAAAAGCTAGGGATTTGGGCTTGGGATCTTTTGTTTGGTTTGGGGTTTTTAATTTGGTTTGGTTTGGGGTTTTTTTTATTTCTTTGTTTGTTTTGTTTTGTTTGGTTTGGTTTTTTGTTGTTTTTCTCTTCTTTCAGTAGTCTTCTTGTGGTATGCATTTGAAGATAATTTTTACCATTATCTATGATTTCACTATTATTCTTCACATCAGTACAGTCAACAAAGCATACAGAAAATGCTACCAATGTCAAGTTACCTTATGCTTACTTTAGGGAGCTTGTTTTAGCTTTTTCTAGGGAAAAAAATGAAACAGATAAGTTGGCACTGTGAATAGTTTTTAAACTAGAAATTTTAGTGTTCAACATTTTTACTCTCTTTCTCATAAAAAACAGGTCACAGACAAAACCATGGCAGTTAGCCTTTTAAAATCTAGATCACACAAACACTTACATAGCCATTAATTTTCTGTTACAAGCGCTTTATCTGAGTGTAGTGTCTATTTTATTTGGTTACATTTTATCTGACACAGATGTTTTGCTCTGCAGTATTTAACAATATAAGACTTAAGCAGTGGGGAAGAAATATGGATTTGAATTGCAGTATTCTGCATTTCTGCAAATGCTGGCAGCAGGGTGACTTGGGAGAAAAGAAAACCTAGAAACATCTACCGGTAGGGCATAGGTGATGATGAGCAGTATTCAAACACCATATAATTGCTACACCTTAGTGAGGCCTTGAAGTGGAAGACATGGTGCAATACGACTTAACTCTTCAGTTTGCATCGTGGTACAATGTTCTTCAAGAACATGTTCTCCATGATATATTTGGAGGTAAGGGATGTCAATAAAAGAAGAATGGCATCTATATTCTTCTGGAATTCCAGCAGCCACTTTACCAACAACATTTAATAATACCAAAATATTCAGTGGTATCATGCTTTTTGGAATCAGTCTTGTGAAAGATTGAAATAATACTGCTCATCATTTGATGAAGCTGACACCAAACACATCCAGCAGCAGTTTCTGAAACTATGTGTGGGGAGGTATAATCATGGCCAAATTGCTTGTCAGATCTCCCTCAGAGTCCAAAAACTGATTTTCCTGAAATGAAGATGAGAAGAAAGAAACTATAAAAAATAGTAGAAAGAAAGACAGTAGAAACAGTAGTAACACTAGAAAGAAAAGATAGTATTTAAGGATACCTCTGGGAGCAGAAATAGTGATTGACATTGGGCTGACTTATAGGCAACTTCATTCTCATACAGGGGTCAGTTGGAACACTTGAACCAGTTTTGGCATAGACTTTTATGTGGTGAATAACTGACGGCTGAACAGCAATGAGATTTTAAATCAGGGCCATGCAGTTTCTCTTTTTTAAAGTATGGAGTATTTCTTGGTGTAGTCACTATCTGAACTTGAATCCATTTGAATTTTGCTGTCCTAGACTTCTTGTTCTGAAGTTGCTTTCAAACATTGAAGTGTTTCTGTTCTTTAAACCCAAAGTGCTTGGGTTTAAAAGTTTATTATATAATTCACAGTACTTGTCCATTTTCAATTATTGAAATAACTAATTTACAATGGGTATTACTGGGAGACCTCAAGAAGACCTCACTTGTGGTGCTCAGACTTTGTACTTGGAGTGCAAATCAGGATAATATCATGTGCAGTCCCTTACAGATGGCAGCTCTGAGGAATTAAACTGTTAAAATCTTAATCTGTTGAACAGGTGTAAACTTCCTTCTCCACGCACACACATACACACACACATCCCACCCCCCAACAGTATGAAATTTAATCAACTAGGGTCAGATTTCAGAGGGATGCCAAAAGGCACATCCTTGATATGAAGTGTGCTTACTCCTCCCTCTGTCCCAGGTTTTAATCTGAAATGTGAAACACTCAGTTTAAGGTCACTGGAATCAGTTCACATGGACAAAACTTTTTTTCCATAACCTTGTCCTTGAAAGCAGTCAGGGTATTTTTGCTGTAATATACCCAAAATAAACAAACAAAAAATTTAAAACTCTTCCAATGAAGATGGCTAAGATGGAAAATTTTATCTAAAATGATTGAAGTTGGTAATGATATAAGTACCTGGAAAGAAGAACCATTAAATGGGAGGTGTCAGGGAATCTAAATAGGTTTGACTGTTATTATTGGCTTTGAAGTATGTATTAAAACTGCTACTTTACAGTTCCCAAGGTGTTAATAAAATGCATTCATTTTCCTTCACAACTGACTGCAGACACAGTAACCTAGGCAGCAGCTCTATCAGAGGTAATGGTGGCAAAATATAACTGATAAAATAGAGCCTGTGCTTTGGTCTTCTGGATCTCTGCAAGAAGCTCAGCACTATTTCTATGCTTTGATGACCTATGGGATCCATATAAATCCTTAATGTATATGGTGAACTGAACTGAAGTACAAATGCTTAGTTAGCATGTTAAGGTGGCCAGAGGATGGAGAGGTACAGGGCACAGGTAGAGCAATCAAAATTGCCTGCTGCTGTTGTCACTGAAGGCCACTAATAAGAAGAAATCCTATGCACTAGTGATAATTATCTTGAACAGATTCATATCTATGGGTTTTCAGGCATCCTTTGGCCTAAGATATGACATAGAGGGTTAAATGGCAGTGAGATCAATGGAAGTGGTCAGTGCTATAGAACCACTAAGTTTTAACTATTGCTCATGCTAAAACTCTCAGTTCTGCAGCTACTTCCGCCTAAATTCAGATTTCTCAGGCTTTGAACACCTTTTGAATGGTTCTTTCCAAAAACTCTGAAGGAATAAATTTCATACTAAAGTTTTTAAAAAAATAATGTTAACCCATCCCCACCCCCCTATTATTTACAAGAAAAAGAAAATCAGTCCTAGTCTAAGTTACTTTTAAAATTGTTTTATTTGAGAAACTCGTGGATATGCAAAATTATCATTTGCTCACAACATGTGCTAATACAATTAAATCAGAACATCCAAACGTAAATGCATTGCTTCTTCAGAGTTCACAGGATATTCACATTGGCTCCAGTTCCTTAAGACAATACCCATACAGTTTTTGTTTTCCCTTAGCACAGTTGATATCTCAAAAGTACTGAACAGGCTTCATTTTTGCTGCTTGTTGGGATTTTTTTTTTTTTTTGGCATGGTCATCTGTAGATATGGTGGTTACATTACCTTTTTGAGAAACAAAACAAAGATACTGAATTTTAAACACCAGTCTGTTTCCTTTGTTAACAAAACAAACAGCCCAAGTAAAAGATTTTCTAAACGCTGTAGGAATACTTTCTGTCTATATGAAAAATGGTTGAAAAACCAGCTGCTGTAACTCAGTATTAACATTTCCTGTGTCACCTCCCTCCACAAACTGCTGGGCAGAAACAATCCCTGAAGTGTGTAAATAGCGGTTAAGATTTCTGACTGCCGTAGAGAATTTATTTTCATCCCAGGATAATTTGTTGGAACTATAGAAAAATGACCATACTCCCAAAATGATGCCATTATTAAACCATTTAAACCCTGTTTAATTAGCTTCTAAATTAGTTTTAGTAAAAACAATTTAGTATATTTTTTATGCCAAAGCTGTAGGCCCTGAAGACATCAGGAGGTAGGGAATGTCCAATTTACCCAATGCTTGTGGTTTGCTCTCCACTAATGTTCTATCACTGGGATCCCAAAATCATTTGAGTAGAATGCATTCAACTCCAATGCAGACAGTGTTTCATGATCTCACTTACCACATGATCACTGAGACCATTTCACATACCCTGCCATCATATAACGTTCTCTGGAAGGAACGATTTGTTTATGTGGGAAAGATCTTATGTATTTAAAGGTTTGTTTTTTTTTTTTTTTTTATGTGATATAACAGAGGAAAACAAAGGTAACAGTCAATTTTCAAAGAGAAATACAAACGGGCACCAAGTAGCCCTTTAGAAATACTTTTCCGAGCTTCAATACCATCAGAAACATTTACTTTGGATTTTGGGACATTTGAGAACAGATCTCCCCTTTGCAGCAAGAAATCTGAGAGTGGCATATACAGTCGTGCCAATAGCTGGTAGTTCAGCACGCTGTTTCTGACAGGGACCTCTATCAGCTGTCTTAGAAAAATGTTTCCGAATCAACTAGCCACAGCAATGTTCTCCTTAACCCATGTTTGTTAGATGTTGATCTGTCTTGAAGCCTAACTCCCACCACAAACTCCTTTGGGCTTTTAGAAATGCTTATTTTGGATGTTCTTCCTACCCACACATGTCCAAGATTTTTTTGAGTTCTTCTGGACTCTTGACCTAAATCATACTTCATGGCATGAATCCCAGACTGATTACATGTTCTTGCTAATTGTTTCATTCATAGTCCATTCCCCACACCACAACTGGGAAGCAAAGTTTAGGTTAAGCAGTTAGCTATGTATGCCAGAGCTGCACGATTGTTTTTTTTTTTAATGTAAAAGATTGTTACCTGTTTTGCACTGGCATTGCAAGTATCTAATACTTAATATTTGATTTATGTCACTTGATTTAAAAGAAAAGTTTTTTATTTATCATCACTGCAGAAATCCCCTCTATTTTAATAGCTTTGAAACCTTCTGGTGAGAGTCCAAAATTTTGCACCCACTCTGAATATCTTAAGTCTACGGAACTGAAGTAATGTTCTAAGCTACAAATTAAATAACTACTGGTAAATATCTACAGCATAGTTAATCAATATATATATAAGATTTTATTGTGCCTTTGGCCTGAAGATTTTTACAAATCAAGATGAAAACATTAAGACATTATCTTAATGCTTGCAAATTATCTAACACAACATATTAGACTCAATATTTTTGTCAGAATTAAGAAGCAAGATATTTTTCAGACACTACAATGCACCACCATTGTCTGTGGCTACTGAAACATGGGATAATATGCAATTTAAGAATTGTGTAAGGAGAGCAGTGTGTATCCCTTATTTTTTGTTAATTATTCATCTGGATGGTGATTCCATTCAAAACTGTATATAAAAAAATGCAATCGTAGCTTTTCTTAGTCTGAGTAGAGTTTCAGTGTTTGGAATACTCTCCTATTAAGTTGGCCACATGTTATAACATGACATCTGTTCATGTGCAGAGTACCCTGTACTGGCTGTGCAACCCAGGGTCTGCACTCTGCAAGTGTGAATTCTCACCTCGTATACCTGAGGTATTTCAGAGAGACAAGGAAAGGACCAAGAGACAATGCTGGCCACATAAGGTTGACCCAGGGCATCCCAGATAAATGGTCCTCAAACAGAGAGGGCACCCTCAAAGCAAAAGGGAAGAATGAATGCCCTGACAGAGACAAGGCCATTGTGCTCACACCAGTACAGAGCCCATCCTTCCTTTCACAAAACAAGATCTGACGCCGGATTGTGAATCATAGTGAATGTTGCCCATAGCCAGCTCTAGACCTGACCTGGAGCCTGTATTCACTGGGCTTGGGTGTGGAAAGAGCTAACGTGGAAGTGGTTATCCCCTCCTAAGACTGCTCAACTTGAACTTCTTGGCTGCTTCCTTTTCTCCTATGAGGTCTTATTTTGTGTGATCTTTTCTTCACTAAGTTTGTGCCACCTTCCATGCAGAGAGAGAAGGAAAGGGGAATGCAGGCATGACTAGATAGCTAAGGTTGCAGACACACACCCCCCCCTGCAAGACTGAGGACTGACAGCTGTGCTACCAGTGTGTCTGGAAAACAACACATCCATGTGGACTGAGCAAAAGGAGTTGGCATCAGCATTTCAGTGTAAGAGATAGAAGGAAGCTCTTCCTCACTATACTGGGACAGGAATCTGAGGTCTATGTGGGAAAGAAGGTGGTAATGTGACTACAAAGTTTAAAGGGAATATTTTCCTAATGAGAAAAAGGAAAGATTCATCCTGAGGTGTGATTATTTTCATCTATGTTGGTGGTTGCAATAAAGTATTTAAAGTATTGGATGCGATGTAAGTAGTGGATATTGTAAAACTGCCCAAAGAAAGTATTAATGCTGCCTGAATTTCTGCTCTTCAGTTTTATATTACTCACTGCTGAAATGCAGACAATTACATCAAAAGGATTCAATAAAGGCTCTTGGAAGGAACCAAGCTTGGAAAAAAGATATGCTGCATCTCAAACAGTCTCAGATAATTCACCTTCAAAGCAACTCAGAACTGTATGAATGGCAGCTCCCTCCAAACTAAGATAATAGTGTACAGGTTTGGACAATAGAAGGAGGAGAGTGAATCAAGGGTGAGGCAAATGCTAGGCTAAATATATAGTAAGAGAATGGAAGACTGATTCAAACCACTGTATATTTTTTCCATTTATATCAATAGTACCAAGATTACATAGAATTGTTTTGCTTCAATTATTTATTTTTCCTCAAAAGATGTTTGTATTAGTATAGCATTCAGGAAGTATGCCTGTTTGATCTCCAGAGCACTAAAGAGGTTTACTCCCAGCACAAATGCGTCAAGGGCAGCAAGAGATCAAAATGTTTTATAATGACATACTTATGGTCTACTTAGGATCTGTTGTCCTTTTTTTGACAAATACTCTGTTTTTCATGTAATCCTTTTGAAGTCATGGGCTATCCATTGTTTCAGGGATTCAAAATCTGACAACAGGAGATTTCCTTCTAAGGGGAAAATGCTGATTATTTGTTCCACCCTTGATATTTTGGATAGAATACTTCACAGCCATGCTAACTGTGATGACTCGTTTTCATGATGTTGAAACTGTTGGCCAAAGCCTTCACCTGCGTAATTCAGTATTTGACTTTTCATCTGGAGGAAGGAGAGGAAGGAAGAAAGGGCACTCTGATTTTCTTTAGCTGAAGGGTTTTTTTCACAAATAATAACAAGTGTATTAGCTAAAGAGCTAAAAAAATAATTAGAGATTTGTGTTACTTTCAGAATTCTTTTATAGTGTGTGTTGTTAAAAGCAAAGAAGGCTTGATATGGCCATTGCACAAAATTAGTCTATGCTTGATGTAAACATATGTGGTATCAGTAGGAATTCTTTTTATATACAGAAGGATAAGCAAATCTCTCAGTTTATATATTCTAGGAAAACATTTATTTGCTGAGTACATGCTGAGCATCTTTCCTGCCTTTTCTCAGAATAGGCTCTTGTCTCCCTGTGGTTAGCCAAACTGAATACACAGTTCATGTAGTTTAAGGATTACTTAATTTAACAAAATTCTTTCCTTTGTAGTTTTCATTTGTGTTGCTGGCACATCACGCCAATGGCTGGATGTGCATTACTAATACAGTGTTTTTCATTTTGATTTTGCCAGCTTCATCTGATTCATATGTGCAGCACTGGATTGTTACTGAGCCTGTACATATAGAAGGAATTTTTTTTTCTTCCTTTCTTATTAATAAAGAGTACTGATGGGAATAGCACCAAAATAATTTAGTAGAAGCAGAGATAGGGTAGAATCTGGTCAAAACCCCCAAATTCTGTCTTTTCAATTTAGCTCCAGATAGTGGAACTGGCTGGCTGACAGGAGCTGCAAAGCTTTGCCAACAAGCTCATATCTCCTAAGGTAAATGGCAAGGCAAGATCTACACGATTAAGAGTGGCAGCAGCAACACATGGGTGAAGGTTTTCTTGACCATTTCCATGATGAGCTTTATTAATTGACATCAAAACAATTTGTGTATCAGTAGTTACAGATTGCTACATTAACAAATCATAGAATCATCGAGTTTGGAAGAGACTTGTAAGATAATCATGTTCAACTGCCAACCCAGCACTGACACTGTAATGCCCAAACCACTAAACCACATCACCCAGCACCACATCCAGACTCCTCTTAAACACCTCCAAGGCTGGTGAAGGAACAAGCAATCTGGAATAATAACAGCACATAACCTCTTAAGCTTACAAAGGTTTATTATCAGAAAAACAATGTACCTGGAACCCAAGTTTAAACCTCAAAGGTTCATCTTCCTATATCTTACTCCTTGCCTTTAGCACCTCTGCCCCCAAAAAAATAAGTTCTGTATATATCAGGACTTTAACCCAGAAAAATGTTTATGACACAACTGTTTAAGTTACCTCTCTTGTGGATGTTCTGCATACACTTCAAGTACACTTTCCTGGGTCTATCCATGTTTCAGTTATTCTTACCTGACAAATTCATAATCCACAGCCTGGACACCTGAGGAGCCATTCTTCATAGTTTGCAGTTCCAGTTCAGTCATAGTCACAAAATTGGAAGTGAGATTTATTTAGGAATGGGAACAAAGGCTCATCCATCAATTTAAAAGCCCCAGGGCTTCAATTTATTTAGCTCTTAACCTTCATAGTGAGGGAGGGAATGATACAAGAGACAGACAGAGTAGCAAAATTATTTACTTAGAGCAACTGGAATTAGATTTGCTGTTAGGAGATGTTGACCTGGGACAACAGCAGGTTTAATGACAGCACTATGGGAACATAACTACATTGATAGGGGCATTATGGAGAAGTTAGAAAAGACTTTTAAAAGGCTGTGAAAGGGATTAGATGAGCAGGAAGACTGTAGCAGGTCTTCAGAGAGCACCTTGTTCTGTAAATTTGGTTTAACATGTCTTCATACCCCACTCGTTGGAAAGGTAGATACAGGAAAAAAACTGACAAGTCCGGGACCTGGATGTGTTCTACCCATGAGCTGGCTTTATACATTAATTTTTAAGGTCTTCCTGAGCAATATTTCTTTCATAAAGGGACTTATCACGTAATATTTGGGCAAGTTCTACTTTGAGTGTGTCGTGCTGGTGATCATATCCTGTGATCAACTCTCTGAAGTCAGGGCAGTTTCAGAATGAGTCTGATGCCAGCCCTCACCCTCCAGAAACTTGAGGAAGTTGCTGGGTACGTGCTGCTTACCCATCTCCCTGGTTATCAAGTTGCTCAAGGACACAAGGGCTCAAAGAAGGACTATACATGGACTAACATTCCTCGGGCACTAGGGAACAAGAAGAGAATATTAATATCAGGAAACCCAATACTGATTTGCAGATCATCAGCTGCCATGTACCTATGCATGAACTCAGTTGATGGCATCTGTTATGCTAATCCTAAAAGTTACAGATATCTGACCTAATTTCATCAGTCTGGTCTTCATTACCACTGCCTGACTAAATCTCTGGAGAATGCTATAACGTTCAGGAAAGATAAACCACAGGGATAGGAAAAGGAATGGAAAATGGAGAGCTGCCTGCAGTGGAAGATGAAAGGGAAGATTACAAGGCCTTCTTCAGTAAAGGGACAGAACACATTAGAGACCAGCCCTGGTCTGTCTAAGGAAACAAACCCAGGAATACACTGCATAAGAGACATTACGGTTGAGTAGGAGGAACTATGTGATAGTTGCCTGCTATACAAGAAGTTGATGTGAATAACTTTTCAAGAGAGAGTAAGAAAGATCTTTCAGGTGAATAAAAGAATAACAAAGTGGTGAGTGCTTAAAAAAAGACACCCCAATTATAAAAACTAATATTGAAATCAGATGAAGACTAAAATTTAATAAGAATTATGCAGTTGCCCTAAAACTGTCTCAGAGGAAGCTCTGATAATTGAATTGAACTTTAATACTTGCTGCTTTTTCTACCTTCAGCTCTGACCAATTTACTTTGAAATTACTGACATCCATCCCACCAGATTTTTAGGTTGGAACTCAAGAGGCAAAGTTAAAGTTCTTTATTATTAGACTTAAAGATGTCATGCTACCAGCACTGCAGAGGCCATGAAGGTGCAGTGATATGTGAGAAGCCAAGCTAATACAGAGAGACACGTAGTTTCCTTGGGTAGCTGAGAAAAACAGACAAGCTTTACAGTTCACATGCCTTTCCCAGCCTGTGCTCCAACAGTCTAGCTGGGTGAGGGTGGTTCAAGCATTCAGTTCATATTGCTGCCTGAAATTGCTAAGCAGAATTCTAGAGCCTGGTTTCTTGCAGCACTGGCTCCCTTCACCTGCTGTTTGCTTTGTCTCCTGCAATGACAAGATAAGCCATCACTGAAGTACTTGTGCACATGAGCAGGGGGCAAATGTGACAGCCAGTGCTTGTCTTTCATTGCAAAATCCATGAAAGAAGATCACTATAAAAGATGTTGGTATTTATTTTATGGTATTAGTCGTACAGCAGCTGCTAGACAGTATATGACATCATTTGAAATGTTCTCAGTCAAAGTTGCTATTTGTTCTGAACACTGATTTCTTGGATAAACCTTGTGAGAAGTTTGTCTGGGCAGTATGTGTGCAGTTTGATCTGGGCAAAAACACTTGTTTCATCAAAAATTGCATTAGTTTGAATAGAGCTATAAAGTATGCTAAAAGTCTTTCCTTGGAGGTTTCAGGTCAAATAAACTGTCTAGGCTGTTTGTCTTGAATTTATACCTAAGTGAATGATATATTTTGAATAATTTGAATGCTACTTCTTTTTCTCCTCACAGGATAATCAAAATATATCCCGCCTCCCTCAATTGCTTTTTAGAAGTATTTAAACATTCTGTGGTATAATTGATCTCTAAATTTTATGTGAGCATTTGGCATTTATTTCAGTATGTTATTTCATTGTTAATGTCAGATGTCTAATGGATTCATTATCACTTTCAAACAGGTTAAGTATAAAAATGATTTATTGCAAGGAGTATTGTGCTTTGTGATTGTAAACCCAGCACCTGTCAGCATTAGCATATTTAATGCAATATTTTGCTTTTGATGGAAGTTTAAACCACCTCATCCTCACTTTGATATTCATGGATCACATCAAAAACAAGGGACACAAATATAAATTTAGTTTGTAGTGAGAATTACAGTAGAACCAGTAGAACCAGTGCCAGTGAATTATTACAGACATTTTTGTAGTATTCAATCTTCCCTGCTAGATTGTTTGGTTCAATATTTTGTCCTTAAAAAAAAAAAAAAAAAAAAGCCACTATACTGTGTGTTTTGTGTGAAAATATCCTTGACAGTTGGAATTTAGGTTTTGGACTCTTCCAGCCCTAGCTGCTCTTCTCCCAGATGACTCTACAGTGGTGACAAATTAGAAAAGCAGATCCTAACCTGAAGAGAGCAGATTTATCCAGTCAATACATACTTTCAGATTGTAATCTGTTATTATACAAGTTACTTCTTTTGAGTCCTTTGGAGTATTTTTTCTCAGACCTCACAAATTGGCATGTCTGTAAAATTCCCCCTGTTTGTGGATCAGGTGAATAATTTTACTTTTCCAGTGCCTAGTGAGGGTATTGTGTACACAAATTGTCAGAATCTACCACCATTTACTTTGCCATTTACCAAAGGCTGTGTTAGAGCAGTGATGGCAAACCCCATTCACTATAAATTGCAACACTAAGTTCTGCACAGTGTCACACTTGTGGGACGAGATATGCCCTGGTCCCTACACTCCACTGGGAGAAAAACTGGGTGTATGTTTTAATTCTTACAGATTTCCCTGAAATGGGATCAGCTGCAGGAGAGGACTGGCCATTGAGACTTAAACAGTGCAGAGTTGAGCAACCAGCACACAGACAGTAGATATGAAATGAAGCTTTCAGACTTCACCTAAGGTCAGATGGGTCAGCTTTGCCATAACACATTCGATGAGAACATTGCAGTTCATTGTGGAACAGTAGTACATAAACTGCACACTCCATAAAAAGGTGAAATTATGACATCTCTAAGTTATTGTCTCTGTTCAGTACCCATTAAAATTCCATTTTGGAAAGTGTTTTTCAGGAACCAGGGCCTGAAAAAAAACACACTTATTGTATAACTGTGTATTGTATAACTGTATTTTGTAAATTGATTTTATAAATCGACTGCAGGAACAGATTTATGTAAGGGCCTACAGTAGGCTCTCTGCTTTTCCTTGTTACAGATGTACGATTGCTTTCTGAGCTCCCAAGCTTGGCACAGGCAGGGGCCTTGGGACCTACTGTAGGTCACACTGCTGTCTTCTCAGAAATGAAAATGGAGGATACAGTCTCTTAATTTTTCCAAAAAAAATCTGTAAATACTTGGGGAATGGTACTGACATTTAAAAAAACCTATTATTTCTGTCTAATTAAAAATCTGGTTTTAGGCAGGACCATCTATTGTGGAGTTTTAATGATCCCCCCGTGTTTTACAGCTGGCCTTAAAGTAGCTGAGCTAAGATGTGCCGAAGTTCAAAAAAAGTAAGGCAGAAAAGGGAGAAGCTGGTTGAGAGAACAGGGTTGTTAGGGCTCTGGGTGACGTCAGAAAGTGGCTTTCAGAAGCGAAGTATAAATGCAGCTATTGAATACACCATGCTGACTTATTCCTGCTCCCTGAGAAGGTAAGATGGCCTTAGAGTAAACATTGCCTTATCACAACCCTGGCTCCAAATTAAAATTTCTGAATTTCTATAAAAATGAAATATTTGGAAGCTAGAAATGGTAGTAGATGTTGATTATTCCTCAGACAAAATTTATAAATCTTTCTCATAGTGTGAGAAATCTTTTTAGGAAAACCAAAACCTTTCAAAAAGGTGCTGATGAAATTCTGCTAGTTCATGCTAGCAGATGCAGCTTTTTAGTCCCTGCAGGAGCCAAGACAGGTGGTAGCTTTCCTCTAGAGGAAGTTAATCCCAAATTGGCTCTCCAGGAACATTACAAGGAGAGCCTGTTTTAGGCAGGCAGCATTCATGGAACCACAGAATCATTAAGGTTGGAAAAGACCTCTTAGGTCATGAGGTCCCACCACTAAACTGTGCCCAAGGCGCACCATCCACACATTTTTTGAACGCTTCCAGAGCTTGTGATTTCACCATTTCCCTGGGCAGCCTGTTTGAATGCGTGACCACCCTTCCAGTGAAGAAACTTTTCCTATCACCCAAACTCAACCTCCCCTGGCACACCTTGAGGCCTGTCCCTTGTTACCAGGGAGAAGGGCAGACCCACACCTGGCTACACCCTGTTTTCAGGCAGTTGTAAAGAGTTATAAGGTAACTCTTGACCTTCCTCTTCTCCAGGCTAAACTGCCCCAGCTCCCTCAGCTGCTCCTCACAGAATTTGTGCTCCAGACCCTTCCCCATCTCTGTTGCTCTTCTCTTAGACTTGGTTCAGCACCTCACTGTCTGTTCTGAAGGGCTCAGAACTGGACCCAGGATTTAAAATGTGGCCTCACCAGAGCCAGTTACAGAGCCTGCTATGGATACGTCTTGTAGTTCTGTCCAACGTGAATCCAGCAAAATAATGAATTCAGTTTTAGGGTTTTTAGTGTGGGTCCATTTTAATGAGGGTCCAGATTGGACGATGAAGTTTCCATTTGTTTTGAGCTGGGAATGACAAGGGAAGCTTTGCCTTTGTAAGCCCTGCTGAAAGCATGACAGAAACTCTACAAACACAAAGGATGTGACCCTGAATTCCTCTCCCTAGGTGCCCTGCCTGTGGGAGGGCTTGCTGCCCTGGAGTCTGGCCATCACTGTCAGTTTGTGGGTGTCATCATTAGTTGCTAACCTTAATAAAACTGAAAATACATTTGCACTTTACTTTTCTTAGAAACCCAGATACGAGAGGCACTGGCTTTCATAAAGTGCTTTGGCAATATGCATTCCCTAGTTTATCCCATCAGATTGGACTACAGCTGTGTGGGACATGCTGTACTTCCTCAAGGGCACTCTTTTACACAAGCCAACAATATCAAAACCTCGTGAGCAGCATGAGCCACAGCTGCACATGCTTTCAGACTGCACAACCATTTAATCAGCAAGTGCTGCAGTATCTCTGATTAAAAATGGTACATATAAAACATTTTCTGATTTTTTTAATTCATTATGGGGTCCCCTTAAGAAATGCAGGTTGTCTCCCAGGGGCACACATCACAGGGAGGAGTGGGTATCAGCACTGGCTCTGACCTAATCAATACCCAAAGCAGCATAGCTCTGATGACATAAGCTGCCTTAACTGTTAATTTATTTTGCTTCTGCCAAGTTTTATGTTTGTGCTCTTATGTTTGGAGGCAATAGAATTCATCAGTGAAACATTTGCAAGTGTTGAGTAAAAGAAGAAAGTTTACATTTCTTCAACCATATTGAAACAAACAGCTAAACCTTTTTATTATTTTTTTTAATGGGAAAAAGGTCAAGTATGAAGAAATGAGAAAAAGAAAATAAATTTGAATAAGATCATTAAGGTTATAAATTCTGGCTAAATTTATAATCAACTTGATCTGCTCCATTTTGACAATTTTTTGGTTGTTAGTGTTAGTCCATATATTAAAGAAAACAAAATCCTCAGTGCATTTAATAGGGACACTGTGCTTAAGGCAACAAGGTAAGTCCAGGCAATTACTGCAGATCTGTTTATCAGCAGTAGTAACCTATGTGTAATTTCACATACAAATCTTGGTTTACCTAATTGCTAGCAGATGATGCTGTCTGGATAGAACACCTTCCCTGTTTAGGCAGCAGTCCTGTAACCTGAGCAGCCTGAGGAAAATCAAGATTACTGGTTAATCTGCTAATCTCCCTCCTTGAAGGCATCTTCTAAATAAATTCAGGAAGCACGGGTATTTCCAGACAAAGACGGTAAGTATTAAACAAATATTGAGATTATTGCAAGGACTTTATTCTTTGTGATAGACAAACTTCAGACTTTGTTTCAGACTTGCAACTCTTGAGCACTCTCGATGGAACAGTTCCTGACCTCAGAATGAGTAACCCTCTGGGTTCCAGAATTTTTCACATTTACAAGTACTCTTGTCTCACTGTCTCAGCCCTCTACTTTTGTTTGGTTATTGCAGCATTAAAAGAAAATAGTCTTGGCACTAAACTGACATTAATAAATTGTTTCTTTGAAAAAAAAAAAAAAGGGAGATTTTTAATTCAGACTTCACAACTGTTTAAAAAATGTACAATGACTTGTTAATCAAAAACCGATTAATTTGCTTTATATATGGAGAGATGATAAAATGCACTCATAGCAGAGCAAATGGCAAGATACAGATTAACTTACTGGAGATGCATAACACATTGCAAGTTAGACAAGCAGTAAGTGTGACAATACTGAGATTTTATATGACATGTTCCAAGAAAAATATAGCTCACAAAGAAAGAGATGAAACATATAATTGAGTTGACATAGTACACTGAATAAATTTACCAAATTTGTCATATTCAGTAGAATAAAGAAAATGTAATATAATGGGAGCCAACCATACTGAACAATGTAAAAGTCTTCATGAAGCTGATATGGAATTCACTGCACCAATCCAAACCAATGAGTCAATAAACAAAGAAACTGAATAACACTTGTAACAAGCATGTGAAAGATACTGAATCAAAAGGACCACAGTAACTGAGGAGCTATGCGGTAAAAGATTTCGCTTTGCAAACTCTATAGGTGTGTTGGTTTTGAACTGTGTATCAGTTTCATGAAGACTTACTCTATTCAGTAAAGTTGGTAACCATTATATTGCATTTTCTTTATTCATGTTACTCTGCTGCGGCAATGAAAGACATCTCTTTGGAAGCTGTTCTAAATGAGGGTTCTTACAATCTCAGATGGTGAGGAGCATTTGTGCCCCATAGTTTTGCTTGAAAAGGGTCTGAAGGAGTGTGGATGCAGTGTTCATAGAACTTAGGAGTAATTCAGTGGCCATTTTTCTTTCCACCTTGTTACACTGTTAATCATGCAGTAATTACTTTTTTCTGACCAAGATGTCAGTTTTTGTCTGCACTATATTTATATTTTACTCCTTGTAGCCTACTTGTCATTTCAAAATTTTAATAAAAATAACCAAAAGAAAAGTTGATTGGTCATGGTTTTCATTCCTTCAAAGACAGTAAAAAGGTGTGCCTGTGTTAGACAAGCAATTTTCCCCCCCATTCATTTTAGTTCTCCTGTTACAATTCTAATTTTGTCTATCTAGATCTTCTAAACAGTGTTGAAGAAACCATGTGACCATCCAGCTTTTGCTAGCAAGGCAGAATCCTGGAGCACAGAACTTTTATCTCCACTTTCAGCACTTCTACCACCATCAGAACAGACTGTATCTCCACCTTTAGGCACTGACTTTTGTGAACATGAGGAGAAGGTTTAATTGTTCTGTGTCTTTGTTCTCCCACCTTTAACATGGAAAAATCAAAATGTCAACAGTTTTCTTAACATTTGAAATACATGGATTAAAAATTCTGTCTAGAGACATGTTCAAGTCTAATAAAACTGCAATTCCAGTGTGCTGGGGAGATCGGATTTTTTAAACATCCTTAAAAAATCTAAGTAGTTTTCCAGAAGGAGGCTATGTGACTTCTGTGGAAACTGACTATTCAAACTAATTTTGTTTTTTCTTTTCATGTTGATAATTTCCATTCTATATTGACACAGTTCTTTGCATTTGGTGTGAAAACTTAATTTCATTGTCAGTACTGTACAGTATAATCTAGAGTGTTCTAATATATAATCATTGTTGGAAATAATCTAGAGGAAAGCCTTTTCTAAATGAATTCTTTGTTTTATACCTTGGTGGGCATTTTAGCAAGATTTAGTCATAAAAGGTTTCTGAAACTTAAAAAAAGTTCCCAAGGGCAATATACTTCAATGGAGACTCCTGGAAATGGCTCATAATTAATGCAGCCCTTAAATCATTATGGGAAGGGCTGCTATCAAAATGAGAACACTTTGATATTGCTGTTATATGACTGTTACCTGGTTTACTGCAGAAGAAGCTTAGAGTGAGAAGGGTGGCAGGATGAGTGAGAAGTACTTTTGCCACAGTCACACAATTAAATTTCAGATCACAGCAGAACCAGATCTAGAATTTCTGGCACAGCATCCTAACAGGCTATAAGCTGCTGTAAGCTTAAGACCTCCTACCATGACCTGATTTCAGACAGCTGTGTTAGTTTAACACTTCATTATTTTTTTGTTGTGGAATATGATAAAATAGAGGCAGAATTTTCTCCTTACAAGAACTTTGTAAGACAGAAAAATTACCCAAATTCAAGTATTTTCAGATAAAAACTGTGTTTTACAGATGAAAAGACAGTTACATATTTAAGCCATTGCCTCTTGATTTTTGTCTACTCTATTTGCACATAATATTTGCACTACAATATTTAAACCTTGCAGAGTATTCATCTTTTCTAGGATACATATTTGAATAAATATATGAATGCTCATAACAGAAAGAGCTCAGTCTTGATAAAATATTTTTCTTTTCTCTCATGATTAAATCCAGGAAATAATTTCATAGGACAGAGAAATTTAACAAAAGAGAATTTACTTTAAAAAGAAAATTCTCCTCACCCATGAAGAGTCTGAGGCTGAAGTGTTTGTCAAGTTTAAAACTCACGGTCTGGAGCAGGTCAGATCTGGAGTAGACTAGGAAGAGTGTCAAAGAATGAAACCAAGCACAATTGCTTCTTGTTTAAAGAGTGGTAGCCTTTTGGCTGAAGCCTCTGTGTAGTTTCTGACAACTTGTATACAAGAAGACATTTTCTGAATAAACAAATTACACAACAAAATTACTTATGATTGCTCATAAGTGATTTCTGTTCTGAATGCAAAATGGGTGTGTTGCTTTTCCAAAACATTCATGCTGTTATTGTAAGCCTTACTGCTTCCTTATTCATTGTCACTTGCTTTCTCTCCTCATTGGATTCACATATTTGGAAATGTTCAATGGCCAGCAGTGAAGCAGAAGATGAATATGTTAACAGCCTAAACAACCCAGAATCATTAATCTTAAACTTGGCTTTGGGATATGAGCCAACATCATATATGAAAAAATGTTTTATCAAGGAAACTAAAACAACAGTTCCTAGAAGTTAAACAGCTAAAATGGAGGGCCCACAGATAGAGCAGTTCTCCATTGAGGAATCATTTTAACTAAATATACAGATAAATAGCAAACAACAGGAGACTCAGTAGATCAAGGACAAATTACAGATTCTATCAGGTTAAAATGTCTTATTTACATGAAGATTTTATTGAATCAAATTCATGCCTCTGAAAAATTCTGGTTGTGTAGGAGAAAGTAGTGAAAATGCTGAACTTTATATGACCAAAAATTAAGTTTTTTTTTTAATTAAAAAAAAAATATTGTAAAAAATTTCCTCCATGTAGAAAAAGAGGAATTTTTTATACTGCTGGATAAGTATTCTACAATTTATCTTCAAGAATCAGGAATGTGACATAAAAGGTAATAAAGACACAAAACACACAAAACACACATTTATGTACAAATAAAAACATTCTATGGATATAATATTTTGTCTTACTACTGATAATGAGGATAACCACTGTCATAGGGATTGGCAGTATCTTGTTAGAGAAAAAAAATCAGCATAGATTAGTTACTTGGACTGCAAGTCCTGTACTTGTCGTGGCTATGAAGAAAAGCCAAACAGCATCTCAAGACATATCCAGAGAGGTATCTTCTGGAAAAGATAGCCTGTGGAAGACTTCATGTAGAAAATTTGGTGCAGTTTTACTCCTTATTTTTTAGGTGCATTTGTTCAAGTGAAATACAGATGTAAAGGAGGCCTGCAGAGGCAATCAAGGACATGGAGAGATTGTTAAGACAAAATGAGAAAAAAAGACTTGGCCTGTACACCCTAGCAAAGTGAAGACTGAGAAGAAATAACAGGTTTTCTCTATAAATGCACGGGTGGGCCAGAAAGAGAATACCTATTAAACTTGTCATAAAAAGCTTAGGCGGGAGATTAGAATAGAATTTCTAACCACCAGAGGTATAAGACTCTAAAAGAGGATCCCAGTAGGAGTGGTGTAGGTAGGCATTGTAACCACTTTTTGATTCCTTCATGAAAAGGACAACATGACATGCAAAAGTAAGAGATTGATATGCTTTTGTGCTGTCAGATATGTAAAACTAACTGTATAATTCCATCTAAATTTCAGTTATAAAACTTACTTTTTCGTGAGAGATGACTATTACTTGTTTGAGTAATGGAGGAAAATTCCAGAATGCTCATGGTTTAAAGGGGGAAAAAATTGAGAAGAACTTACTTCATACAATTTTCTAGGTGAATGCTTTCGTGACTATTTGATATTTTTGAGAAAATACATCTCTGGACACATCTCAGGATCGTGTATTCAATAGCATTTTTATTAGTTTCATAGAAACTAATGGTTTGGGTTTAAAGGGACCTTAAAGAGCATTTAATTTCAACCCCCCTTCCCATGGGCAGGATTGCCTTCCACCAGTTCAGTTTGACCAGGTTGATCTCATGCAGCCTGGCCTTGAGCACTTCAAAGGATGGGACATTCACAAGGTCTCTGCACAATTATGTTGCAGTGTCTCACCACCATTACAATGAGGAATTTCTTAATAATATTTAACCTAAATCTCTCCTCTTTTAATTTCAAACCGTTCCCTTTGGTCCTATCCCCTTGTAGGAGGTCCCTCTCCAGGTCTCTTGTAGGTCCCCCTGAGGTACTGAAAGGCTGCTGTAAGATATCCCCTGACTCTTCCCTTCTCCAAAGTGAACAATCTGAGCTCTCTCAGTCTGCCTCCATAGGAAAGGTGCTCCAGCCTTCTGATTGCCTCTGTGTCCTCCTCTGGACGTGTCCCAACAGGTCCTCATCTTTCTAGTGCTGAGGGCCCCAGAGCTGCACACAACACTCTGAGTATGGTCCCAGGGGAGCAGAGCAGAGGGGCAGACTGCTTTGGATGCCACCCAAGATGTGGCTGTGCTTTTGGGTTGCAAAATCATGCTGCCCGTTCAAGCCCACCTTACTGTCCTCCAGAAGCCCCAAGTCTTTCTCTGCAGGGCTGTTCTCAGTGAATTCTTCTCCCAGTTTGTGCTTATATCTGGATTTGTCCCAAATCAGGTGCATAACCTTGCACTTGCAGAAATCTTCAATTTTTTCACATGTGAAGTTAGTTCTCATACCCACTTCTCAAGTGTGTCCAGCTTTCTCATCCTTTCTTCACAGTAACAAATAATACAACAAAATAGTTTCCAATTAGCTAACCTGGGTTGGGGTTTCTTCATTCATTGCTTTTTTTTTTAATTACCCGATGCAGTTTGTTGCTTTGTTATGCTTTCCATGAGAAAGACATTATGATGCAATGAACTGTCTGAAGATTATGATTATTATAATATGTGGAGAATATTTCAGAACTTCACATTCTTGGTTCCACTCATATAACTCAAAATTGTTTTATTTAGAATTTTTCTGGAATTGAATATAAAATAACAATAAATTAGTTCAATGCCAATGTTTGTAGTGTTTGAGAATGATCCTATCCATCCTTGTGCATGATGTTAGCTAATTGGCTGGCGTTCAGTCCAGTCAGCCTGAGGTAATCTTGGTGAGCTGTAGGAAGTAACTGTGTATATGGAGTGACTCTATCTCTTCTTCTTATTCAATGTTTCTGTTTTTCATAACTTATGTTTACCAAATACTCTAGTGTTGAGGCCAGGGTGCTGTAAAATTATCACATTCCAGTATTTCTGGGAAAAGCTATTCCCATCTTTGGCTTACAAATGGCTTTGGTCTGCTTTGAACACAGACAGGACTTCTTCCATTTTGAAATAGATTGTTTGCACATTTTATGAGCCTTTGAATTTAAATCAATCCAGAACCCATAGCTGGTACGGAATGTCACACCTGACACTTAACCACTGCATTTTGGCAGCATAAAGACCAAAATGAATTCTCACAAATGACCATGTGAGTTTCCAGATGCAGTTGAAGATATGGATTATTTTGCAAGAATTAATTGGAACCTACACATTTCAGTTTTATGTCCTCAATCATCCTGCCACAGCTCTGCCCAGTGGAAGCATTCAAGCTGGATCAAGAAAATAGAAAAAAAGAGTAAGTGAAAAAAGAAAGAGAAAGTTTGTTTCAGGAACTTTCAGCTTTGAATTTAGTTTTTTCTGTCTCTCTTTTTTTTTTTTTTTTGGTCCTATAGTATCAAAATTTAATATTCTTGTGTGTTCATGAGAACATTAACCTTTTTACCCAGACTGTGAAAAAGACAAAACATAAAAAAAAGACATTTGTGAAAAATGAAATTATTGTTGGATTTCATTTTTATTGCAGAGTTGTTTTGTTGGTATGAGTGTATAGAAGGAACATTTAAACACCAGGTTAAAGATTGGAATACGTACTCGGCTTTTACATGTCAGCTTTTACAACAGAAAAATATGTGTCTGCTTGCATTTTAGTAGGTAATGTGTGACTGAATCCCTGGAGACTCAAACTATCACTTCTGTTTTCCAGAATACAAGATTTCAGTCATAACTTATTTTCCCCAAGATCTCCACCACTGGTACTAAAAACACCTATTTATTACACTCAGGATATGAGCGATATGTATAAAAAACTAATGTCAAGGCTTCTTCTGTTTGTTTTTAATTCCAAAGAAAGGCTCTCATTCTTTCTTGTGTGGGGATTTTGAGAAAGATGACAAATAAATTACATAGCTTGAGAAAATTGCTTCCAGACAACAGTAGAAAAGAACAAAAAGCCACTGAAACCATTTGACTCAGCCTTGGTTTCTTCCAATGTTTAAAAAAAAATTCATCTGGTCTCAGAAACAGAGGATTAACTTTAGAATGAACTGAGATTGTGATGAATAAAATACAGGTTAAATAAAAAAGCTCTGCTGGTGTTCATATGGGTGAAAAATATAGACATCTAATTGCAACCTTCCAGTACCTGAAGGGAGCCTATGAGAAAGCTGGAGAAGGACTTTTCACTGTCCCTCTGTCATGTGGTGACAGGACAAGGGGAAATGTCTCCAAACTGAAAGAGGGGAAGTATAGATTAGATGTTAGGCAGAAGTTCTTTGAGGGGAGTGAGGCGCTGGAAGAGATTGCCCAGGGAAGCTGTGAAGGCCAGGTTGAATGGGGCTTTGAGCAGCCTGGTCTAGTGAAAGGTTATCCCAGGCATTGGCTGGGGAGTTAGAACTAAATGATCTTTAAGGTCTCTTCCAACAGAGGCTGTTCTATGGAACTATGGTTTTAATCAAATGTTGAATTTTCTGGGTGCTTTTAAAAGTGTTTATAGTCAGTTCTTCTAGGAAAATATATATAGAGAAAAATCCAACATTGTGGTACGCTTTTCTGTATGTGGAGAGCTCTGTTAATCTCTCTCACAATTGTCTCTTTATATGTTTTCTGTTGGCAGCTCTGCATTGCAAAACTTAAAAATTGCATCAGAGCATCATCAGATCACATAATGAAAGTAACAAAACAACTCATAGGGGAAGGGTTGCACATGTCCTTGCTGCATTTATGTGCCTGGGCTTCCCCCTGTTATGACCTAAAAATCTAAATGCATCTAGTTAACAGGTTGCCAATGTGTCTAGCAGATGGCTGTCAGCATATGCCAGAGATGCTTCAGAACTGCACAGCATAATGGTAACATGTAGGTCTGGTTGGGAGAGTAGTCCTGGGAGACAGTGGGAGTCTCATACTCTATGCATGAGGCCTGACATCCTGCTTTCAGGTGAGAGACTTCTTCATGAGAGGGTGATCATATCAAGAAAGGTATTAGTATGTTCAGTATTTCAGTGATAGCCTCTTCAGAGAAACTGTATTAACATTTAGTACAAAAACACTGGTATTTTTAAACTAACCATGCTGAACACAGTACAAAATTTGTTTATTTGAGAAAGTGCCCACACTACCCAATCCACAATAGAGCTTCCAACAGAAAGGCATCACTCTTGGAAGCTGGATACACAATGAAGTGAAAGGGCTTGCCCAAGTAGCTGGTCAGGGATACCACTGGGAATACCACTGCCTAATGCTACTTTCCAATGCAAGTGAATATGGGACCAGCAGTTTTCTAAAACTTGTTCTTGCTAATAAATGAAATTGTGAGGAGCTGTCTTACTCTAAATATGTTCCAGTTTATGAAAACATCAATTTGTCTGGGGGAGATTTGATTGTGATTTTCAAGCATAAAATTCAAACTCTTGCCATATTTAAAATAAATGAATTTTCAAATGAAAAATATATGTTGTCTCCTTACTAAGCTACAAAGGCAAATGAAAAATTGAAGATTTTCCTTTTAGCCAATACTTCTCAGACCAGAAATAAGCCCCAAAGAGAAACAGCAGGGTTGGCTCTTTCAAAAGCAAGGGCCTGAGGCAAAGCTAGAGCCTGGTAGTGCTGCTTTCATCTGGCTCAGCTCAGGCAAACAGATGCACTTCTCAGCTGAAGAATGCAAGGTCCTTGCCACTGGGTCAAGTCCTCAGAGAGGAGTGTGGGCAGTGCCCTTTCACTCCACTTTAACAATGCAGTGGAAAAATGACATCCACCCAGGGACTTGCACACACGTGCCCATCACACACGTGCACTAAAGTATGAGCATGCACAAGCTCTTCTCAGTGTTTGCCAAGATACCCAACCTGCTTCACCTTCCTCTTGGGTTTTTTATGTAATCCAGCTAAGGCAGACTTCTCTGAGTCGGAAAGGAAGTATCAATAATGAGGGTTTCTGTCTCACTGGAACAACACCTGACAGCTTTGTATGAATTGCCTGTGCTGCTGGGTAGCCACTCCTACTTCACAAGCACATTCTTCTGGCATTTCTATTGTTATGAATTTTTAACCATCCTTCATCACCATCTGAAGTGAACTGACATTAGTTGTGGCAGAAAAAATTACAAGGCAGAAAAAACACAGTTCAAGTAAACCTATTTGAACCTTCAAAACTATTTGATGAAATATCAAAACACAAATTAAAAAACCCCACATTTTTCAGGAGAGGTCCAGATTAGATATTTGCAAAAGAAAATCAGCAAAGGGGTGGTTAGGCATTGGAATTAGTTGGCCGGGGAGATGTTGTCTCTGTAAGTATTCAAGAGCTTCTAGGATGATGGTTGGACTAGATTTGAAGGCCTCTTTCAGCATTGATGTTTGTATGATTCTGTGATATGTAAGAAAGTGTTTTACAGTTTACTGTGTGATCATAGAGACACACATCCTATAAATCACTGAAGCTGCAATGGGGATATGACAAGGGCAGTGCCAAATGACACTGGGATGCTTTTAATCATGATTCTCATCTAAGCCTATGGTTATTTTTGAACTGTGGGATTTACGCTGAAAGAATCCTTAAATACGGTTATTTCTGTGATCTACTGCAGTGGGGCACTTAGAAACTTGGGCCTACATTTTGTTGAAAATCTCATCAATTTCTGGCCAAGAATTCTTAGGAGAAAACCCTGAAGTTGCAGATGAGGACTCTGTTTCTGGTTATCAGTGGTAATAAATCAGCAAATACAAGGTCAGAAATTAGGTCTTTGGATTGAGTGAGTTTGACAGCTGATTCTGTGAAATCTTGTTTCCCAAACAAGTATGCACACTTATTTCTTTAGGCAGAAGATTTGTATCCTCTCAGTCCCATCTCCTTTATTTCACCAGCTGTTGTCCCTGCTTGTGTGGTCCTAGCATACTATATTTTTCGTTGTTTTGATTGTCCCTAAAGCAGAAAAATTTATCTTCTTTTTGGTTTAATTTTCATTCAGGACTTAATTAACCCTCCTGGAAAGCAGCGGAGTACAAAACTGATGCCGTATGACTGATTTGCATAGTCACTCCATTCAAAGGCTGCAGCAGACCAGCTGTACCAGAATGCAAATGATCATTCCCACTGCAGCTCACTAAAGCTGGAAGCAAGCTGTTGGTCATGCTTTCCTCTGCCTTCCCTTTGCCACTCAGTGTATGGTTTGGTATCAGCACAGCAACCATTTGGAATAAAGGAGGGATGGAGTCAAGATACCAACATTCTCAAGAGGATTTTGTTGTGGACTTGCAAGATCTCCTAGTATTTGATATTAACTCTTGTTTCTGAAGCCCCTTCTCCTTCACTGTTTTTCATTAGTTCTTGCTGATTCCAAGCGAATGGATAATAACACCTAAATAGCAGCATTAAGTGAAGGACAGAGTGCATACCATTCCAAAAAAAAAAAAAAAAAAAAAAAAAAAAAAAGAGCCATTGATTTTGTTAGGATGAGAGAGAACTGTACACATTTTTAGAAGTAGGTTTTGCCTATAATCACTGGCTTCTCTCACAAGATATGAAAGCAAAAAACAAACCTGGTCTTTGTGTGATCATATTATAGCAGCCAGCACAGCAAATACTACCTTCTGATAAAATGCAACCCATAGATATTCTTTCATTTCTGACCTGCATTTGACACATTTTTAAACCAGACGGTGCCACTAAGTTGTCGTGTTTGACTTCCTGCATAAGACATACTAACTCCATCTTTCATTCTCTAACTCCAGTAACAGAATGGTTCTATGGTAAAGCATATGTTCTTAAAGACACACTCAGATATAATTTGAAGACATCAAGAGAGCAATTGTACGTTGCTGCAAAATTATTCAGTAAAATTAAATATTTATTCTTTGCAATACCTGTGAAATTCTGGCCTGGGCTCAAACCTCATTATGACAGGTTCCACATGTATGTAGTACAAAAAGAGTGAATGGATGACCAAACAGTGAAATTATTCAAAGAAGTGCTAATCCCTCTCTTTTGGCTAGATTCCTATCCAAATTGACTCTAAATTCTCTTTCAGGCTGTTTTGCTGGGCTTACTTATTTCTGTTGATTTAGCACACAAATTCAAGTTTTAGTAATTCATTATTTTGTTGCCAAATTGCACAGTGTTATAACATGTTTTCTCCAGAGTTACAGATTACATTTTGGGTAAAACAAACTGTAATATGGAAATAATCTTCTGTAGCTGTACTTACCCACCTGGATCTATGGAACCTAATATTTGAAAGAATTCAGTTGAAGAGATATAGATGATTGTGTTTCTGGTAAAAAAAAGCTAATGAATTGAGTGTATAGTTCAACTGGACAGTGCCAATCATAACTCTTAAAACACTTCCAAGTTGCTTAGGATAGAATGTGCTTGTGTTTGGATGGGGTATAAGTTTTAAAAAGAGGAAATCAAACAAAGCAGTAATGTATATTACCTTTGTTTACTTTTCAACACCCATACATTGTACACTACAAGCATTTTTGCCCCTTCTTCATAAGTCACTGTATTTTGAATATATAGTCAATCACAACCCCCTCATCTGCTGTTCATATATCTCAAGTCTGAGTACACTGCTTCATTGTATGTGAGTTATTTCATGAACATTTTTTGCAAAGGGAGATAAGACTACAGTGAAAAGAGCAGTTTTCAGGAATAACAGTTTGTACAAATTCCTTAATAAATTTAAGAAATAATGTGAAGATTTTCTTAGACTAAATATTATATACAGTGAGTGGCAATTGCAATGGAAAATTTAAAAAAAAAGTAGTTTTGATCTTTTATCTGGAACTCGGACATCTTCCAGCTTTGCCTTTCAGCATGTCATACTAAGTATTGGCCCCAAATGATTGAACAAACCTGTATCAAGACATCTTTTTAGTTTTGAAAAACATAGATTTTGAAACCTCTGAATGTTTGCTTCAAAAATGAAATAAAATTTCTGTGTGGTGTATTGTAAAAGAAAATTTTTGCCGAATGCCTCCTATGTTTCTCATTCAGTTACTTAATTTGTGGGTTTTGATCTGTGCCATGGGCTGCCCTCAACCTTCTCCTTTGCTTTGAATATTTAAAAGAGAATGGATTTAGTTGTGCTGTAATGCCTGCTGAATGAGAAGTATTTACTGATGGAAAACTGAACTAGCAAATCTTTAAATCCTATTGGAGCAAGAATATAGCCAACAACATTTGCATACAGAAATACCTTTTTAAAATACATGTATCATTTTTAGTACAGTCTAGCACTTAAAAGTCTTACTTGTGCTAAGAGTTAGTCTTAGATGGATACATTTTGGATATCAAATTGGAAACATTCCATAAGCCTCCTCAACTGAAACATGTAAAGGAAGGCAATTCTCTGTTGAGTGTTTTCTACATGTTTATTCACGTTATGATGTGTTTTTATTTTGAAGGTGATTAAGTCAGACCCTGTTTTGCTTTAGATATGCCTGGAAGGTGCTGTTCTTTGTGCACATGCCTGTATCCATTGCATCATCTAAGCTACTCAGCTGAATCAGAACACTTAGACAGTGGAGAGAAACATTTTTGACAAAACAAAACTCTTTCTATATTATGTCTTTTTGCTAAAACAAAATGTTTTTCATATTATTTCATTCATGGGTTTTGGGGTGGAGTTCTTTTTTTTTGTTCTGTTTGCTACTAATTTTTCCAGCTCTGTAAAACAAAATGAAGGTTGCACTCAGCTCTTACCCCACAGTAACTTTTTGTGACCTTTTTGCTTATTGTAATGTGAAATGTCCATTTATGTTAATTAATATTTTACCTCTATATTTCTATCATGATCTTTCCAGTTTCTGCAGCTAGTTTCATCTTTCATCATTACCATTTTTTGGAAAGATGACATAAGACATAAGAAGACATAGACACAAGTTTAGGCTTTGAACAGTAGTTACTGTTCTTTCGATTCCTAGGTACAAACAGTGTGATCTGCATATGCATGAGAATTTCTTGGCTGGACACAGTTTTCTTTTTAATCTGGATAGTCAATAGACTTTCAAACCATCAAGAGGCTTTGGTACTCCAGTTGACTACTATTCCATCTTTATTGTCAGTTGTGGAGAAGACTGATGACCTCAGCTCTGAGAATGTCAGGTCTTCTAAACTGACTTAGAAAAATACTCTTGCACCTTCATTCTCCTTCTATTTTCCAGGTAGATAAGAGGGCACTTCCCTTCAATCACAGGAGCACATGCAGAAGAAACATGGACAGAGCTCTGAAGAAAAGTGCAGAGGAACCACAGTCACTGAAAGTAAGTTTTCTTTCTCCTTCACTACTCATCCATATGCATTAACACTGTGGGTGATCCCATGCACTTCAGATACTTGCTAATTATCTAAAGGTAAAACTCGTGTTATAGCTTCTTCTGAAAGACAGGGTGGGGGGGACAGGAGTCAAAACACCCATTATTGTGGAGATCCAGAAAGTGTATTCCTACACAATAACAATGCCAGATAAGAGATGAGAAAGGGAGGATAAGGTTCTGTTCTGAATAAAGAGAGAAAATAACTCAGAAAAGAATTTGATGAACTCTAGCAGTGGGGGAACTTCTCAGGTCTTCAAACTAGTTCTAATTCATACTAGGAGTAGCAGCAAGGATGGGCATGAAGTGATATGAGCTGAAACTGTTCCTTGAGTAAGAATGTTTTACATAATCCCTCAAGGCTCGTTGTGTAATACTGACAGGTACAATCTATAATTACTTCTTTTTTTTTTTTTTTTTTGTTTCCTTTACTTCTATAAGTTTCCAGTCTTGAAAATAAGAACTTTAGCTATTGCTTTCCTTGGTTAAACTTTAGTTTTTGCTTCTAATCTTTGTGGTGAAAAGCCCAACTCTGGACAAAAATTCAAAGAAAACCATCTGTCTAGAGAGAAACTAATCCAGTAAAACTGCTTGTGCAGGGAACAGCCTTCCTCCTGTGATAACCTGAAATATGACTTCAGCAGGGTATAAGGACAAGTTTGAAAGTGCAATGAGCGAATACTCAGGTTCAGTGGCAGAAAGACGATGTATAGCTGCAGATGCATCTCAGATCATCAATGTGCTAATATTTAAAATAAAAGTAGCATGTTGTTGAAAATTTCACCCTGAATCTTCATGATTTTTTGAAAACAACCTATTAAATCTCATGGTTTTGGAAAACAGAAGAAAACTTTGGAATTAGGCAATGTTAATGAATTACCAGAAGATTATGTAATCAATCTTATGAAAAATGCCCTGGTAACAAGCTCTGGGCTTGTTTTTCAATTGTTGTGTAATTTCTTTTTCCCACAGGTCCAGTAGTATCTCATTACCACTATTTCTAAAATCATCTGCCATCAGGAATGGAAAATAGGTGGATAATTTTTCTTCAGTCCTATGGTCCTTCAGGACAGAACTCAGTACATAGCTGGGAGTGCATTACTACTCTGATTAGGATTTGCTACTATATTCTTATTAGGATGAAAGACTATGCTAGACTGAGACCACAGGTGATCTGATTCCAATGACCACAAAATTAAAGGTCAGCTTGAAGAGCAAGAATCAAATTTCTTTCCTTATAGTTTAATTCAGAAATCTATGAAATTGTTGTGCATGTTTGTTAACATCTGTTGCACAGGATTTTTTAATCTGCTTGATAATGTAGATCAAATGTCCCAAATTGTTCTCTTGCTTGACAGAAACAAATTAATTTAAATTCAGCAAATCATACTGAAAATCCCGAATTTAGTAGGCTTGTCTATGGTCTGATTGAAACGAAAATAATTGAGTAGTTGGTGAAAATTTTAAAAAGCTAATAAAAATCAATCACCTAATAAAAAAGAATCACCAATTTCACCTTTTTCTCATAGGAAATAAATGTTTGGCATTTTTTAAGTTTAGGCAGAATAGGATGCTTGTAAACTGAATTTCTTGATCATGTACAGATAATAAATATTGGGCAACTGAGAAATTCTGGTGGAAAATATTTGATTTTCAAGAACTATATCCAAGACCCATTCAGCCACAACAACATTTCTATTTGTGATCGTGAATATGGCTTTGAGCTCTGTACAGATGAGCTTGTTGTAAGAATTTCAGATTTCAAGCCTTTTGATGGTAGCCAGTTGTCCACAGAGTCTATGATACCTGTTTGATGCAGTTGCCTGTTGAACTGCTTAGCATCATCATTTCCTATTCCTCTAAACATAATCCTAAAAGCAGCTTAATAACAAATGTGTTAGCAAAGCACTGTGGATATCTGTGTCCTGATATTCCAGCCTGGGATTACTCGGTATTTATGCCTCTCTCCTGTCTCAATGCTGAATTTGCTAAAATCTAGAAACAGAACCACTCTGCTGTTTTCCTGTCATACATTTTTAATGTAAGCTACAAAATCTCCAAATTCTAATACTACTTGTGCCATTAGCACAAAAGCAAACACAGTTGGAGAATATGGCTCAGACAGTAGGGAACATCCGGACACTGGATAAAGGAAGCATAAAAAAATCAACCCCAACCAATGTGTCTTGCCGGATGAGAATCCTTTCAACAAATTCTACCAAAATCAGCAGCTGCCAGTGACTTTGTGGGCTGAAATAATGACTGAAACCTTCTCTCCATTCCTAGGTATTGTCCTCTGGCGTGTTTCCTCCAGAGCTCAGCTTTGAATCTGTAGGGAATGCCATAGGCAAGTAGCTGTGTCCTCTCAGGAATATCCCAGTCTGTAATTATGCTGCTCACCATTTCTCCTGTTGTCTTTTCCATCTGCGTTTAAAAAGTTCTGCAGAGCTCATCTTGCTCTTGAGAAAAAAATACAATTCCCTCCTTCCTTCTCCTTTCCAGAAGCTTTAATTTTACTTAGAGTACAGCAGCCAGAGTGAGGTAAACAGAGCCTTTTCTTTGCTTACTGTCAATGCAACCTCTTTAACATAACAAAAAATATAATTCTTGATTCATTCAATAAGCTGGAAACAATCTATCATTTGTAGACACAGCATTAGAGGAGCAAAGATTTTCAAAGTTAGACATTTTTTACCAACAACTTGGATTTAAGGAGACCTTATTTCACTATATAGAAATTGAGTTTTGTCCACTATTATTTAACTATTTCCAGAAAATACTAGTTTGTGCCTTTCAGCATATAGGACACCCATTCTCATTTCTAAATATATTTTTCTTTGGTTTCACAATTGATAGAGCTTATTATTAAATAAAAGACATTCAGTTTAGGTTTCTTACAACACCTTTGGTCCTCAACAAGGTGTTATTTGTTCTATGAGTTTATTTCACACAGGTTGTGGTCGACGTTGTTTTCTGTTGTGGTCAATTCCTTTAAAACACAACTAGCTGTATGCATCTGGACATTTTCTAATTATTTTAAATCACCTGAGGATTATAAAGCCCAAGGATTTCCTATTCCTGCCATTGGACAAATAACATACTAGGGAAATTGTTCTTCCAGTGTTTGTGCAGACTACTCTCTGCTAGTCTGTAAATTCTTTGATTCAGATTTTGTTATTTTGAATGTGTTTCTACACATTCTATCTGGCTCCTGCCTTCATTAGGATATTTAAATACCAAAAATTAATATAGTGGAAATGTCTTATTTTGCAAATGCTCAACTTGATAGAAGGACTCAGATTTATTTTGTTTGCAAATCTGGATTTTAGGATGAAGAAAGTAATGTCAGTTTTTTTCAAACATGGGAAGCAGGAAAGTGTGTACATATGTTGTTACTATTTTTAACTTTAGTAACTAATTTTAAGAAAATTTGTGTTTCCTATAGTTAGACAGAATTTTGCGTACCTCTATAAAAAATTGAATAAATTGAACTGATCCCATTTATTTCTATTGTGACTATATTGATATGACAGCTAGTACATTCTAGTATAAAATAAGTACTCACAAAAGCTTTTATACCAGCAGTTTTGTAATCCCACAATGCCAGTAATTTTTGGAACTAAATGCAAAACTAATTTCTCTGAATTAACTTCTTCTCAGTAAATATTTCAGCAAAGGTCTCAGTTTAACTACAAAACTGATTGGTGGTAAAAGTTAGAACTTTTAAATATATATTTCTGTTTGATGTGTCAAACAAATTAGAAAAATCTGTTTCAATGTCATTGTCTTACTAATAGTTTTTGTGCTGAAACTATTAAATAGAATTATCGCTGTGCTAGGGGTATTTTGATCTATTTATTAGGAAATTAGTGAATATAATCTAAAAACCTCTACAACTCCTTTCAGCCAAGTGTAGCCTTCTACACTGTCAAAATGGGCAGCTGAAATGAAAAAAGCCAGACAAAACTGAACTAGAGTGCGAGTGAATTCTTTAGAAGAAAAATGGTTTCCTTGAAAATCCCTGGTCATCAAATGCACCTGCGCATTGAGGATAGGCAAGAAAACAGTTCACCTTGTTAACATTGGGTTCAACTATTCTGTCCCAGTCAGCCCTACCTCAGTTTACTTGCTGAGTGAGGAAGGAGGGATCTTCAGAGCTCAGAATCCTCACTGGAGAAATGGCTGCTGCCTCTCAGCGCTTGGCTGACCACATGAATGGGTCTGGAGCAGTGTACAACCTTCAGGCACTGTTTTGTGTGGGCTTGGCTGAGAGTACATCAGTTCTTTTCTTCAGAATACTTTGACTCCTTCAGTGCTACTGATTACCCAACTGAGAGCAAAAAATAAATAAATATAAATTTAAAAAAATTCTCTTACCACTGTGTCAAATATTTCTTCATTTATTCTCCTTTATAAGTTTTTTTGTTTGGTTGGTTTTTGTTTGGTTTTGGGGTTGGGTTTTTTTGTTGTTGTTGGTTTTGGGGTGTTTTTGTGGAAGGAAACAGCCATCTCAAATATATCCAATATATATTACTGCAGAAATCTGGACACTTGCAGCACTGAAACCTGCAACTCCTTGTTATATAAATGTACTAAACATTACTTTCCAACACCAGCTCCTCGTCTCCTTAGCAACACAGGCTGCAAAGAGCTCACCAGCCTGGTGTTCTGATGCATGTATGAGCTTCCAAGTCAATTGGAAGAGTTTTGGTTTAGGATTCAGAATCTTCCTTTGACCAGTTCAAGCTATAGGTGAGGGAGACTCTTCTTTTGCATATGGTCTCATGAAAGCTATAATTTCAATGTTTATAATTGGAGTATATAAGCAATGAACCAAGAGGAGCTTCTTAGAAAATAAAATTTTCATGGCAGAAGACCGAACAACTTATTCTGTCTCCCCACCATGACCATAGAGCAAAATATTTTAATACTGAAACTAAATTTTTTAATATAGCTCCCCTTAATAACTTATAAGGATGCAAAAATATATGCAAGATCAATATTATGTCTTTCCCAAAGCTTCTAGAAACTAATAATTTTTCTTCTATTATAAGGCAGAAATGTAAGAAATCTTATTACAGACACACTTGTCTGTGTCACTGTTGTAAGATGCTGCTATAAGACTAACAGTTGATATTATTGTGCCTGGCTTTAGCCAGTGAAGATGTGAATTGGTTCTGGAAATGAAAATATCCTTTTAAATCATTCCTCCCCTGGTGCCTTCTTGTTAGCCTGAGGTTTTGTCCATTTTCATGCTAGTTCTGTACACACACAAAGTAACAGTAACTTTGTTTAGAGTTAAGATTGAGTTTTGTTTCAACACTTGTCACTAGTCTCCACTGCATTCCATGATGTCAAAAAATTGATGAGGAAATCACTGATGAAGGCAACATCACATGCACTTACTTTCAAATATTACATTAGGCAAAACAGTCATGGTCTTCTTGATTTTTTTTACCCTGTGTTGAGAACCAAGAGAAGCCCAAGAGCCCATCAATCTTTTAGGTCAGGTGGCTTTGAGCTGCACACACCAGGATCCTGCCTTTGCCTCCAAAATAGACTGGTGAGAGAAATGATACAAGCATGAGGTCATTCTGTACTTCTACAGAAATTACTTTTTCCAAAGTATACAAGGAATAATCTCTCTATTAAAGTGAGGCCCGCTACATGAAGATGGGCAAAGGTTCAGCTGAAGGGAAAGAAAAATATGTTCTTGTACCAGGAGATGTTCCTGCCTGGATCAGTAAGGAGCAGCTTGGTGGCTCATTTGCTGGAAAGCCTTGGGACCTGGAAGAACAGGTAAGCATCTGTCAAACAGGTCACAAATTTCCCTCAGCAACATGAGGAGGGATTGTTTTTGTTTTCCTTCAGGGGTTTCAATTAAAGGAAAAATACTTAAAGGTCTGTGAATGAGGACTTCAAGTGGAGAAGTTACGCTGCCCAACTGTGTTGGTGATACCAGGTAACACATCCCCCTAGCCGAGGTCTGGGAGCCTGTTGTGCCTGTACTCTCTGCACCCTGATTTTTCAGCAGCAAAACATGGCTGGGTCTAACACAGCCTTTTTAGCATTTCTGCTCCAGAGCAGCACAAAATCATCATCCCCAGAAAACAAAACAAAACAAAATTTAAAAAAAACCCACCACCACCAACAAAAAAACCCCAAAAAAACCCCCCAAAAAACCCCAACCAAAAACCCAATGTAATTAGATTTTACCACCACATGAATTTCAATCCAGAGGACTTGCTGAACATTGTGCTGCCTGCAGGTAACACAGGAGAAGGACTTCTCCAGTCTCTAACAAACTCTTGCCAAGAGGGATTTACTTCTGTTACTGTAATGCTCTGTAAAATAAAATTTGTCTGACAAAAAGCAGCTGCAAGAGAACAACAATACCAGTTTCTGATGAAAATTTGAATGACTGGATTGTATGCTGGGTATTATTTTAAGCAAAAACATTTCTTGTGTATAGCTTGTGACTAAATTTGGCTGTCTTACAGCAAAAGTTCAGCTGAAATAAAAGCAAATGATTTTACAAATGGATTTTATAGCCTCATCACTTACAGGATATGTAGTACCTTAAACCTAGAAGATCATATATAATTTTTTCATTCTTAGTCTGTAAGTAAATCTGAGTTAGTGAGAATAGCTCAAATTGGAATAAGTAAGATATTTGAGTCTCATTTTTCCCTCTGTTCATCAGATGAATTCAGAATAGGAAAAATGGTTTGCAGTCATTGCAAACTAAATAGAAAACAAAAGAAAGAATATAGGAAGTCTTTCTGTATGCTGTTTGTTTTCCAGTCTCTTTTACCAGCTTTTGATCTAAAGTAGTTTCCAGTGAGGCGTACCAGTGAAAAACAGGGAGAAATTTTGTAATGCAGCAAGATAAATGTTAAATCAGCATTGATAGATGTTAAATCATCATATTGATTGTTTTTTGCCAGTGACAGTGCATTGAAGAGATCTGCTCATTTTCATTTAATGTTTTGTTTGAATGAGTGATCGCTTCATAACTACCTAGCTACCTGAAGTGAGGCAAGTCCTGATTCAATTGCCCTTTGCTTATGCAAAATACCAGTTTTGAATAGTTATTTGACTCAGTAGTAAGTGGTACCCTAATGTATTATTCTGCAAAGTAATTTATTAAAGATTTTTCAAACTATTCAGATTGGCTTTGTGTGTTCAGCCTATTTATGAATTAATTTGGTTCGCACCTTATATTTATGGATCGACTGGTTTCAATAACAAAAAGCAGAAAAGCACCTGACATTATTTTGTGGAGGTTCAGACAAATCCGTACCTATGACTAACCACACTGAAAAAACTACCTAAATTTGAGAGCATCCCTAAACCATGCAGAAAACCAATTAGGTTTTCCTCCATAAAAGCAAAATCTGAAGTGTAAATGAATATGCACATGGAATTAGAGACACATTTCCACGTGAAATTTTACCTCTGACACATCCTAATTTTTGGGTACTTAATTGTGCTGTCTCCATGTTTTTTTAACTTGGTGTTTTTGCTTTTTTGAATTGAATGTTTATTTGTTCTGGAGATGGATAATGATCAAACATCTGCCTTTGGATGTACTGGCCAACTGCTTGCAGGCTTCACCAAGAGAGGAACACCCCGGTTTTGGGTCCAGAAACATCAGCCCCTAGTCAATCAGAGATTACTTTTCCATAAATTGGCTATAGGATATATTCTCTCCAGCAGAGGGCAGTGGAATGGTATGTATATGAGACAGAATTTTAATTTAATTTGGAGAGAAAATTCAAATATTCAGTAAAAAAAGTTAAAATTAGATAGGCAATAAGCAAAAGAGATCATCTTCATTCCCCTTCAGGCATAATGTGATTTTGCTTTGGTTTTATTCCAAGAAATACAGAGGAGACCTCTTGATTAACAATGGTATGCCATTATGAAAAAGATTCTAGTGCTTAAGAATTAATAAAATCGTAATTTCTGAACTAGAAAAAGAAGTGTTCTGAATTCCTTAATTACAAAAAGTCTCATTTAAAGTATATATTTGACAAACATTTTTTTTCTCTGAGGAAAAGGTTAGGTGAGTATTTCTGTCAAAAGAATAGACCCCATTGAGATATCCACAACACTACTGGTTTTAATAAAAAATATGCAGACACATAAAGGGCCCATGTCTTTAACTATTAATTGTGAGATAAGGTGCTGTTTCAGATTTCTGACCTTTGCAAAGCTGAAAATGCTCCCAAAATGTCAAGACAGTGGCAGGTTGGAAATGGCATGGCTTGAGCCTGCAATTGCATGGTTAGGAATAAGTTAAGACTCAAAGCTTTTATTGATGGCTATGAACCACCTTTTCCCCCTGCATTTTCACTTGTAGTATCTGCTCCAAGGGTTGGATGCTCAGCATCTGAACTTTAGCAGCTTTGGTGGCATGTGGCAAGAGCTAAATAAAAATGATTCTTACTGTGTATGCTGAACTTCTTTTCTGTTAGAGCTTCACCTAGAAATCTGGTAAATGAAATTGCTCCTTCTTATGGCTACCTTAATTTAAAGCAAAAGAACAGCAGAATTTTTAGTTCAGTTGACAGCAGGATTCAAGTAAAGTAGTGCCACAACTAACAGCAGTTTTTGACAAGAATGCATGAAAAGGAAATAAATGTAGTTGCCTGAATCTTCATTTTCTAGTCTCTTTTTGCAGGTGCCTGATTTAATGCCCATTTTTTTTTCTGTAAGTGTAGAGTTTGCTTTTCTTAAACTATTTTTATTGACTAAATTTAATCTTGGCAGTTTGAACAGTAAAATTCTGGAAATAATACAGTTATCCTGAAACAAAAGAAACTGGAGAAGGAAGAGAAGTAATAAAAAATGAGAACTTTCAATCTGAAGTGAAAAGAAATATTGGCATGATATTGAGCTGCCTGTTTTTTCCCTTAAGTCATTATTTTGCAGAATAGCTACATTCCACATCCTCATGAGCCAAACCAATTGCTAGGTCAGGGTGATACACAGTGTTGGTCTATCCCTAAAGTTGAATGACTCTGAAGAATAATTGCTGAATATCCCAAAGTTTGCCTTCTAAATATGCTATGATGTCATCTCATATCTTCTTGAATTTACCCTCATGATACTGGTTTTTTGTGGGTTTACATGGTTGTCTTTTACATTTTAGAGCATTATCTGAAGGCATTTTATATTTTAATAATATTTTCTAACTTTTTTCTATTCCATTTTCATTTGTGTGAGAGACATTGATGGCAATAAATAATCGGAGTTAGGAGAAAGATAGTGAGTTCTAGATATGAATATAAATGCTCGCTGTGTGTGTGTTAGGTTCTGAGATAAACTCCTGAAACACGCTTCAGGTTTGAGATATTACTGGCAAGCAAAGAATCAAGTTTTCAATTCCAGTTATTTACTTTATGTAAACATCCTGGTTGCAAATGAACCACCAAAATGTTGGATGAAATCATGTCCTTCATCTAAACCTACAATGAACCTACAAGCCAAAAGAAGTGTGTTGTTCTTTACAGCTACATCTCAAAACTCCTGATGAGCTTCCAATCTGTTTGGGTTTGCATGCCTTACAGTTTCAGCCATCCATAAGCATTGCCCTTTGATGTATATCAGTACTTTCTACTAAAGTAGCTCTGGAGCAATAGATCGAGCCTCCTATTAAATAAATAAATCTGCTCTTAACTTCCAGAATTATAAATAACATGAGGAATGTCAAGGCAACCTTGGGGGCTAGCCAAGTCTTGGAACAGCTGCTATGACCTTGCATATCAGCATCTCAGCTTTTATTAGTGATTTGTTTGTGCACAACATGGAATTTTTTGGATTTTACATTAATTTAATTTATTTTTTGCTACATATTAGGAGAATTTTAGGAAATAGCAAATATTTACAGGCTGCATAAGACTTCCTAGGAGGTTTGCTTGGTAGGTCTCTAACTCTTTGTTATTCATAACAGAGGAAATGTCACCAATTTTCCCTGGTACAAAGTAATCACTGTGGTTGTACTGTAAGATTCTGTGAGCTAAAGCCACTGTCCTCACTATAAAATTTTATCCTCTGTGACCGACCACACAGGATGCAGGACCAGAAGAGAAGCTTTGCCTATATAGAGAGCTGTGAATAGTAGAAGTTTTGTAGGAACAAATTCTCTTCCCACTGCAGAAGGACATTAAAGTGTTCTTTTATTAATGTCTAATTTTAAACTTGCAATTAGTCAGAGTGAGAACAATAGACATACCTGTGTTAATTTTCTTAATGTGTCAAAGCTGTACTGACTTCAACAGATGTATAATCAATTTTCTACAGTTCAGTAGCTGCTGGATAAAAGCTGAAGTATGTGCTCAATGAAAGGCTGAATTGAACTTTTCTTTTACAGTTCACTAAGGTTTTATGAATACTTCTTATTAGGTATGTAGTAACTTATGTTGCCAGTAGACTTTTCTAAAAACTGAAGCATCACCAATATGCTTCTCCCAGTATCTCCACCGGGCTCAATTATTCCAAACAGTAGAAAGCACACTGCCTTAGTTTTATAGTTCTTGAGGTTTTTCTGAACAAGAGCGTAAAATTTTGAGGCAAGAATATCAGAAGTATTTAAAAAACCCACAGCTAATTATATAATTTTGTCTCTGATTTTTAACATTGTTGATCTAATTTCCATCACTTCTCTACTATATAAACTTTTTCGCCTGCTGTGTCCACTTTATGGTTACAACAAAGGTACTTTTGCTGGGAATAAATATCTAGATGCTACATAAGGACTAGGAACACTGTCCAGTGAGCAAATTCTTATTTGCCAACAGCAATATGGATTCAAGGTGACAGCCAGAGAAATTCAAGAAGATATTCAAGAGAATGGTTTGGTTTCTATGTCAAAACTCTCTCTAGTGAAGAGGATCTTTTTTTCTCCATTTACGTTCGAAATCAATACTTCCCATACATGCAGTCTAGGCTTCTGCTTGTACCATACTTGACAATTTACAAAATTTACAATCTCTGTCAAAATTTCAGATTTCCAAATCCTCATAAGGATACTTAAATAATTAACCCATGCATGCCAAGAATTTATGAACACATAGAAACCTGTTTTTTGATAAACTTCCCACTTATGACTGCTGAAGGACTCATTAAAGAAAGAAAAACCATAATTAAACATGGCTGACATGCCTATAACATGGTAGCTCCTAAAGCAGGATCTATAAAATAAATATCAATAGACTGTTCTTTAGAGATACATTACCCTTTGAAAACGTAGCCATGCAATGATTCTGCTGTTGTTTCCTGCAGGGATGATATTTTCCAAAATATTCCCTGACACTTTGTTCATAAGTTAAATATTTGCTCATGTTTTGAATTATACACATATGACTTAGCTTTACCTTTGGTTTTCCTGATTGTCATAGGTCTGAAACAATGGTCAGGAAAATGCTTCTTATATTCTTTTCAATATATTATGCTTTCATCTTAGCTCAGATAGAACAAGAGGAAATCTGTTAACTGTTAATTTTATGCAAATACACTGAAGTTTAAGTTGTAGGAGACTTCATTACAGTGCACAGTTTTCTAGTACTTTTGTAGCATTTTCTCTTCTCAGACTCTGCCTGAAGGTGAATTTGTGTACAATCCATTCAGTTATACATGGAAGTATCACAGTGCAAAAGGCATGTTACCTTCAGTGAGGGAATTTTTCCTTTGATTTTCTTTCTGTCACTCCTTCCCCCATCCCTTATTTCTTCAACACACATGTTCAGGGAGTAGTTTGAAATGTTTTTGTGTCCTATATGCAATATTTACTGAGAAATATGTTTTCAACTGTGCGAAAGGGGATGTTCACATCACTGTGGGCAAGCAACCAAAATATGATGTATTTTCTTTGAGTATTTGTACTAGTAAAACTGAAATGAGCAAATTTTCACCTAAAGGTATGCTCAAAAAATGCATTACTGTGAATGAAGTAAATGTACTTAACATTCCAGGCTGTTGCCCAAAGAGTATGTAACCCTCTCTTAGTCTGCACTTGGCTTACAGCAACAGTACTTCTCAAGGAAGATGCCAAGATAGACATAAGACTGAGTGGCAAATATTTTTACAGGTAGTCCTAAGGTCTTGGCCTCATTCAAATCCAGATGCCTGAGTTTTACTCCTGCAGAAAACAATATTCCTAAAGACACTTGCTTGAACACCTCTCTGGGACTGGGATACAACTGGGGCATACACAAAGATCTGAGACCTTCTCATCTGTGCAGCCCAGGCTACATTCACTAAATTCAGGCTTCCAAATACTTCTCAGTATACTTGGCCTCCCAAAGCTGTGAAAGTCTTTCCTAGTCCCCAATAAGGCATGCATTGCTTTTTTTTTGTAGGTGGTTGTTCAGGTGTAAGTAAGGAAAGAGTGAGATTTGATCAGATCAAAAATATTTCATTTTAGGCTACTATTACACATATTTGTGTGAGATAGTTATGTCAGGCAGCAGTTTATTCATTTAATCTAGCTACTTTTTTTTAACTGTATGTTTGGATATTGCCATCTAGCTCAGCTACATGGAGTAGCCCATGCAAAGACAAAAAATGACAAAGAGGAAAAAAAGAAAAGCAGGCCAGCAAATGTTACTTTACTACACGGCTTTTCTCTGGTAAGATGAGAAGCTGCATTTTAGCCACTGCTTTCTGTGTGAAAGCGCAAAGAGGGTGCAGAGGTTCAGTGCCAGTACATCGACAAATGGAGCAAAACACGTGGAACAGTAGGTGTCAAGCCCCAGAAGAGCAATTAATCATGTGTGCTGTTGCTGCACACTCTGGAGAGGTGATGAGGTTCATTCTTTTTCAGCTGGGCACTTTCAACAGCACAGCTAATTCAGCATGAGCACAGCAGCTGGATACAAAGCCACATTAGTGCAGCATTGTGGCCCACAAGAGTAATTAATTGAACAGTAAACTAGGTTATTTGCCCACCTACTTTTCCTGCATATTAAATGGGAGATAATGAGCAATTGCTTATGGACTGTTTGGAAAAAAATGACTGTTTGTTCAGCACTTTGAAATCATAAATCAATATATGCTGCAAATGCAATATACCACCTAACAGCCTCATTCAACAGAGAGCCGCGCTGGAGAGGGAAAAAGTTGCCCCTCCCTGCCTCTCACATACTGCCTTCTGCAGAAAATGGTGATGGGTGTGATCCCTTCATCTGAATTTGAGAACAAATATGTCCAAGGGGGCTTATTCACCACCTTGGCCTAAATGACAAAGCCTAAGTGGGGCAAGAGGAAGATAGAGATTGTGGCTGCCTGGATCACTTTGACTTCCATAGGCATGACTCTTCAGTTAGCAATCAGGTGGCCTAAGGATTTCTTTTGGCACTCCTAAAGTCTTTCCAGGCACATCAAGCTGATTTTTTCAGTCAAGTCTCTAAAAAGAAAAGATATCTTTATGGAACTAAATCTGAGGGTTTCTTCCAGTGCTGGCTTTTGGACTCCTGATGCAGGCTGAGGACTCCTGGTGAGATAAAATTCTCTAGCTCATGTTCATGAACCAAATAAGCTGGTGCATTCTCTGAAATGGCTTACATAAGCTTCCAGAGCTCCCTGATTCAGTGGTTTTCTTGAGATTTTTCAGAGGCACAGCATTTCTGACCTCTTTTCAACACCACACTACTCCCTGTTTCTAGTGGTCTCCTTTTTCTGCACTCCAGGGATCTTCCAAGGGATCCTCTGGAAGCAGGATTGCAGCTGCAAAGAAAAGAGCTGAATTAGGTTCCCTGAATTCACAGCATTCCAGAACTATTTAACTGTTCATACCACTGTACAATATTCTGTCAAATAACTGGCAAATCCTAATGACTTCATGCATCAGTATTTTTTTTTTTAATATAGACACAAAAAGCTGTAGTTGGATTTTAATTTTCAAGATTAACTCTGCCCTTTTGTTTTCTGCCTATGCCATAACTATAACTCTCCAACTCAAGGAGTTAAACCAGAGCATATACTGATCTATGTGATTTTATAATTATGATCTGTGAGGGTTTTTTCTCTTCGGCTTGCAATAATGTACCTGCATGGAGAGACGGTGGCTGAGATGGAAATTCACTTACATTCAGTCCACCACACCTTGTCCAAAATACATGGGTGACTGTTACAATAGTGCAGTTATCCATAACAGAGACAGAAAGAGGGAGAAAAAGAGTGTGATTTTAAAAACTTGTAACTCAAAAAATTCCCTGTGAGTTTATTATATTAACTTTATCTTTTTTACTGTGTGACCTACACTAAGGGGGAACCAGCAATCCTCACAGCAAAATGGAGGGAATAAGGAGAGACTGGTTATTCAGGAACAGCTGCTTGTTTTCAGCAGCATCAGTTGAGAGTTTTTCACATTCTCCTTCTCCGCCTCTCCCCAAATGCTCAGCCTGCTGTGTGCAAGCTGGGTGTTTACAGTTCAGGACTATGGAGGAGGAGGAAATATTTTGCCTATTGTTCAGTGACGTCAATGGCTTCGCTCCCAGTCACTTGAGGGACGCTGGTGCTTAGCAAATGTCAGTGCACTGCTGCTACTGCATGTGCCTCACAGTCCGCTTGCAGGGATTTAAGGTCTCTCCTTCAAGATAGATCCAGCTGGCAGACGAGGCGGGTGTGAAAGGCAAGGAGCAGTAGCCATGGAAAGCTGCTCTGCTGCTTTTTGCATGCGAAAACCTCCATACAAGTTTCTTGTTGAGGCATTAATACGGCATCTTTATTAGCATTAAATACAGAATTCAGGTTAAAAATTTATTTTATTCTGCACCAAGGTCTTTCTTTTCACATTCTGTATTAAGAGGAATTTTCAAACCTTGTATATTAAAGACCTAAAAATCCCCCACAGAATACACTGACAATTTTACAAGTAATCAGGATAAATAGTAAGTTAACACAAAAGCTCAATTCAGTGTTTTTCTGCGGCATTCTTACAACTATTTTGTTAACAGATATTGAAAACTGAATGGCAAATGTATTTTGCTGAAGATTTTTTAAGCTCTGGGCTGAATTTTCTTTTTTGAATGCATGTTTTTTGAAAGCGTGTTACAGTTGATGTTCCTAACTGCAACTGGAAAGCCATTCTTCAATCACTTTATTTTCATTAAAACATATTTGAAATAATTTTTTAAAAACTTTGCTGCTAGTATTTGAGATTTAAAAATTTATATCTGCATCCTTTGTGCATATGTGCAGGAAAATGGGGTTTTAGAAAATGCAGAAATTGTTCCTTGGTGTCAGTGTTTTTCTGTTAAGTTTTTGTAGCTGGTATTGAAAAGCTTGGTTTTGAAGAAATAATTCATTATATATCTAAACAGAGATGTGATTATGGATTGGACCAGAAGATCAGCTTACTAGTTTTCTTGATGTGAGACCCTGGATTTATTTCACATTAATATAATAATCACCACGAAAATGTCAAGTATTTTGAGGGTTCATCAAAGCTTATTGTATCGTGTGGCACTGTACTGATACCTTAAGATAAAGGTGAACATAAATAGCTGCTGCCATTTTGCAGGAAAAAATTGAAAAGCTAAAAGCAAACACCACTGCACAAGGAGTCTAGCATCAGGGTTACAGTGGAAAATAAAAGGGTGAGACAAACTATTGTCAGTGCCTTTCAGGTTTTTACTTAGCCAGGGATCATCATCCATTGCCTACAGGTATATACAATCACAAAAAAGATTTAATAGGTAGCCTGGCTTTCTGTGCTGAGAAATAACTTTAGATGTTTTGAGATAAAATGTACTTAAATCTGTACACATTAGATTTTAAGTTGTTCATATACATGAACCATTCACTGATTAAGAGACAAAGGCCTTACTCCATAATTATTCCACACAGAATTTTTCTTGTAGATGACTGAGGAATGCGTGAATGGCTTTTTTAAAATACACATTAAATTATAGGAGCAAATATTTTCTGGAAAAAAAGATATATACCTACTTTATTGTTTGCTTGCAAAACCTTAATCATCACTCTTTAGATTTTCCCGGATCCCAGGTGGGGGTTTTTTTGCTTCATTTTTATATATTGTGATTTTAAAGCAGCAAGGAACTGCAGAATGTGACCCTGTAGAAATTGTTGTGCTTTTAGTTGGTCAAACCACCCAGATCAGAACATTTCTTCAAGAGAAGGATAATCAAAAAATCAATTATCATTTTTTTTCCTGATATACTGTGTTGGGTTTGGTCAAGACAGTAAATACCTGGCAAGATTTCAAAGTATTCTAAGAAATCTGTTTTAAATCAGTGTTGAATGTTGGCTTCAACATCCAAATATAGAGAAAAGAAAGCCTATTATAGTCTCACTGCTTTTATTCCAATGATTCTATAATCTTTCAAAACAGAAACAACTGTTAAAGGCAGATTTGTTACCACCACCTCTCTTTCAAACAGAAAGATACTGAATTCAGTCTCTAGATTATTCCTGGTGAAGTATCTGCAAAGTATTGCCAATATATCTGTGAATCCTTCATCAGTTTTTCATACCAAAGGCAATAAATATTGAATTCTGCTTTATATGTTAATTTCAGAATGCCCTGCCATTTCACTTAAGAAGCCTTTTTTATAATATTAGCTCAAAACAAATAATTCTTTTACAGAGAAAAGGCACACCTTTCTTATTTTCTATGTAGTCATTTTACCTCATAGATAGAGATAGGGGACTAAAATGTCTTCTGAATTTGGATCACAACTGAATTACTGTTACCACAGCCCCCCAGTAATGTTTTCCTGACTTTTCAAGAAGTTTCAGGAGCAGATTAGTATCACCTAATATGAAGGAATGTAAAGATTATAAGACATAATACACTGCAGAAAATGTAGTACTTTGTTTTCTTGAAAGATTTTTGCATAGGTGCACACATATATTTAAAATCAAATTAATGTAAGATGATGTATCAAACTAACACAAAATATTCTCGTGAAAATATAGTTATCTTATCCTTACAGACAAGGACTATAAGTCTCAAAAGACCAATCCCCAAACTATGGTTTGTACTTAGAAATCTTTTCATAACAGACATGTTCAAAGACACATCCAAAATTATTTGTATAAATACGAGATGAATGTTGAAGTACTCTTCACTCAGCTTTGTTTTCTAGTACCCCATTAACCTGTAAACAAACATATTCTAGAGGACTTAGAAATCAGGCTTACATTTTCTCTATTTGTCTTATAGGGTTTTTCCTAACACCATCAAATAGCTGTTTGCCAGCTTCCAGCTGTAACAGGAGGGAGATCTGTCATCACCCATAGGAAAACAATGAATTGTGTCTAGCCAGAAAATAAAGTGAGCACTTTCTTCACATAATAAACTAGTTCTTGACAGAGCTAGTTTTTCAAATAGACAATACAGAAGTAAGAATATGTCATGAATTCTGTTGTTATAACATTCTCCTGTATACCAGGTATAAGAGTTTTGGAAGCAAAATCTACTGCAAGTTTTCTGGAAAAATAAAAGTAAGTGATTACATCACTTTCTGCTTCAGTGGGTATGGGTAGGGACAGAAATTAAGAGGGAGTTTCTTTTTCTCCCTTCTTCCCTCCCTCTCTCTGCCTCCTTCAACTCCTTCCTTTTCCTTCTGCCTCCCCTCCCCTTCCAGCAAGACAGATGTCTAAATCTGTTCTTCTTTATACTGTGGCTCCTTAATTTTAAACTCCTGCAAAACAGTTGAGAAAATCTTCTTTAAATTAGTGTATAATGGCTAGTTACATCAGTTGTTAGTATGATATTCATATTGTTAGAAAAATAATTTTGGATAACATGAAAAGTATGAGATGTGAAAATTTCATCTGCAGACAACACAAATAATTTACGTGGTTGCTTTGTTTCCTGTGCTTGTAGTCTATGTTTTGGAGAAAATCTGAGCTTGTGAATTTATATTCTTTACAGTATTCTATCCACCTCTTGACCCTTTTATAGTGGCTTGGACTTTACTCTTCAGATTCCTTGAGAACTGCTTCAGGGTAGTTGTTTCTGAGAAGATTTTTTCTGAGCTCCACTATACTACACATAGTGATGGCTCACAAGCCAGACTTGCCAAGAATGCAGAGGACCATTCTAAAGTGGGCATTTCTCTCACTTGGGCTCAGAGTGAAGACAAGCTTTGCCTTTTGTGCATAAATCATATTTTTACACAACATTTTTTTCAGTAAGAGAGCAGTCACTAAGGAATAAGCAGCTAGCTGTTTTCATGAAAATCAAACTGAAATGAAATGAAAACATAGTGAACCTCTTCAAATAAAGGAGGAAAGTACAGTCCTTGTGGTGAGCAATAATGTCATTATTTAACACCATATATGCTTCCTAAATAAACATTATCATAGGATATTAACATTAAATATATTTATAATAATGTCTCAGATCTTCTGGGAGTCCCATATATTTTGCAGACTATTTCTCAGTCACAACTGCAATGCAGTGGGTGGAACATTACAGCTTTCTGCATCCAAAAAAGTACACAGAATCTTTCAGGAGTGTGCTGTGTGCAAGAAGGATAAAAAACCAAGCTAGCAATCAAATCAGAAATTGGCAAGGAAATAGAGGGGGGAGGGAAGAATGTATTGTTTTTTAATTTCTAAACAATAAGATGCAGTTTCATTTCTCTTTTACAAGACTACAACATGTCAGCATGACATGCAAGTCTCATGTCAGCATATTAGCCGGGGCATCTTCAAGTAGCTGCCTATTTGAAAAGAAATGGGAAACAGATAGAAGGAGACTGGAGGAGGGGAAATTTGGCATATTGTTAATCCATATAAAAGTTTGGGAGAATGGTGCCTGTTGGAAAGTACCTCCTCCCCTTTCCAGGATAGCATGAGAAATGGAATAAACACCAGATGCAGCACAGTTGAGAAACTAATACCTAGAGGGAATAGTGTCACTTGATATTTGGAGGGGTAAGTGGTCTGGAAGGGAGAGAGCAGGGAGGAATAAGACACAGAACCACATTCCATAGAGGAGCTGTAATGGGTCTAGGTGTAGTGCTTGGCAACAAGATCTGCTTAGAGCTTAGGGGGTAGGGATCTCACTCCTCAGGCAGGGAAGTTTATCACAAGAAAGGATCTGACTCCAGACTTGACTTCAGAAATATCCACTAATACAGAAAGGGATATTTGTGCCCAGGCTCAGTCTGGCTTGAATGATGAGCCTATTGTCAGCATGATGAAAATTCAACTTTGGAGAGGCAAAATATTATGGCAGTTTTTTGACTGGTTGTGACTCTGCTCTATCATTTGCAGCAGTCAATGTCAGGCTGCATTGCTGAACTGCTTGGACATACTGAAAACCCAAGAATCAGCATGAAGCCATGCTGAAGAGCAGAGATCCATGCAATCCCAAAGTTGAGGCACTACTCTTACTCACACTCCCAAGGCTGTGCACAAAACTGAAGGGGTAGCTGTCAGGATTGCAGTGGAAATTGTGAGATGGCTATGCATCTGTGCCAGATATAGCATGTTAGCCTGTGCTGAACAGATCACTACTGATCACAATTTAGCCTCTTTCCATAATAAAATAAGTGATATAGGTCTCATGATAATAGAATCAACATTATATGTCTGTCCCCCTATCTGCCATTCTATGCTTAATTCAGCAGTTATCCATAGGAGACAGGAAACTTAAACAGCCAAGTGCTGTAATCTCAATATATCCCATGTAATTTACAGCCATTTTTAATTTCTTTTCCTTCACAGAAGATTTTTACTAGCTTTCTGTTTCTTATAAATAGCATTTACTACCATAGAAATAGTACTAGAAGCAATAATATTTGTGTTATATTAGTCTCCAGAAATTCCAGTGGTGGTTGTGATATGTGTAAATACAAAAAAAAACCAAAACCAAAACCATAATGATCTTTGCCTTGAGCAATTCACATACTGAATCTTGTGTTTCATCTGTTTGCCACCAAATCAGAATTCTTCATAGTAAAGTAAAGGAGTAATCCTGTACATACAGGAGTCCTGTAATGCATTACTCTTTTTCAGCTCTTTTTGTCCAGGTCATTTATTGTCTACAGTTGAATTACTTTGCTTTTTCACTCTGTGCCAAGAACAGGTAGAATTCTCTTGATAAGCAGATCAGCATGAAAAAGCTTATTTTATTTTCCCCTGTGTGAAAGCTCCTTTCCCTGAATGATGAATGAACAAAATTCTTACACTTAAAAACACTTTTAATTTCTTTCCTATACACAAGACATGCTGTTTTATCTTGACAGTCTAACATGGGAATTGCCACTTTGTTCTGTTTTCATTGGCAAGTAACCATCTTTGAATATTGCTTTATTTTCCTATGGAAGGATGGTTAGGCCTAGAACAGCAGTGCTGTAACAAAATGCTATTTCATGCAGGTTTTTGATGCAGGTGCTCTACATGGGAAGCCGGGCTGGGGTGAATAACCCTATCAGGCTCACAAAGAGGATTAGCATGATCGTCACAAGGTAGAAAAGATTGTTGAACTATCTCAACACGAACAGCACTTCAGTCCTGTTGCCTCCTAAATTGCCACATATCAACATTCTCCCAGACCTCTCTTCCTTTTCTGATGGCCATTTAAGGCACCCCTGTCTGCTCAGCTAAGATGTCTTCTGCTTCCCTTTGGTGCCTTTAACAAGGAGTATCAGGATCGTTTTCTCTGGATAATTGAACCCTTATCTTACTGTAGCTGCTTGTGGTGGGTGTGTGAATGGTACAGTTTTTCTGTGCCTCCCATCAGTATTTGGGATTAAAGAAAGGAAAGGAGTGAGACAGGGTAAAGATTAAATTTTGCAGACCTGTAATGACTATAGGGCAGTGTTGCCCTTTCCCCTCATTTCTCTAGCTGCTCAAAGAGGAAGCATGGGTGAAAGATGCTGGCGGGCAATTGTCCATCCAAGCACATCTGCATGCAAGAATTTCTTGCAATAGAATATGTCCTTTGAAACAGTGACCAAATATATTCAAACTGAGGACAGGATGGGCATTATCTAAACAATATGAAAGGATGGAAGGAACAGTTATTAAGGATGGAGGGCAACACAGCAAAGTGAGTAGCTACGCCGAGTTGAGGCTCAGCAAAGCAGAAAACAGACTGGGCTTATAAGACATTTATTTTGCAAATAAATTCATTTAGTTAAATTTAAAAACAAGGTAGAAAGATGTACTGAAGTCCAGTCACACCTTAGCAAACATTTGAGTGCAATTAATGGCAATGACATAAGTGTTGGGCTGAAAGGGTTGGGCTCAGTGTCCTCATGAACCTGATGAACAGGTTTGGACAAACAGAGGCAAAACCTGACAATGAAGCAGGGCTGAGGAACTTTGGCTGGCTGAATATGATCTCTCTCACTGGAAGAGAGAGACATGTAACAAATAAACTTCAGCAGGGTGCTTATAGATGGAATAAAACCAGCATTCTATTAGTTTATTGTCTTCGTATAAATGCTTTGGTTTTAATTTTAGATGTTAACCATGTTCAAGGAAAGCTGAACAATAACACTTTCAAATTTCCATGTTCACCTTTTCATATTTTCCAAAACCAGGGGGAAAGAGACTTGGTGTTTAAGTCCAGTGGACAGGTGCTGTGAACTAACCTTAAACTGTACAGTTACTACAAATTCCAGCTCTGGTAGAGGCATAAGACTGAATAGAAGAGGGGTTCTTGTAGCAACACTGGCCAAACTAGGCAGCAAAAGCTAGATTTGTGTCAGATGACCTAAATTAATGAGTTCTGTTGCTGTTATATTTTAAAGAGGATTGTGTACTCACAATTATTTAAATGCCCATCCGAAAACCAGCATTCTCTTGGTGGTACACTGCAGCAGGATGTGTTTCTGAAAACACCCATAATGGCTAGGGAGCTTGATTTGACTCTAAGTTCAATGTAAATTGTTGTAGGAAAATAAAAAATACTCAAGGATGTTTAATAAAATTAGGACTCCATGCACTGCTACAGCTGTATATGTTTTTCTGTAGTTTTTTGATTTTGCTGGTGTGCAGGTGGTATGTAGGGTTTCTGACACCATTATTTTAATGACTTTCTCCAATCCTATAGGCATATAGACTACATTTCCAAAACAAACTATTTCCAAAATTATTTCTACATGTATGTGCTAATAGTGAATTTTTGAATTTTCTTTCTCTGTGCATAGACTATAGCTATAGCTTTATTATCTGTAGTCTTTATTACAAATCCTTTTTGACAGCAAGAGTCTGAAGGAAGTATGACTGGACAACACTTTACCTTGTTAGGCATGTACCAGTTTGTTTGGTTGCTATGACAAATGCTCCAAAGCCACAAGTGATGCTGAGCTCTCATAGGACAAATGATACAGGGCAACATTGAATAAAATAAAATGTTCAATGGTCTTTGACTGTTTTCTCCATTTTCTAAGGTTTCTTCATCTGACCATTGTGGGACAAAACTGGAAAATTTTTGGTGTGTAATAAAGAATGAGCCAATGTAAATTTAAGTTAATGCATAAAACCAGGCATACCACTTTTTCCCTCCTCATAACCTGCTGCTTTTTCTTTCCAGTACTGCAGGAGGAAGAATTTTTGTTGTTGTTGGGGACACATTTTGGGCCATTCTCGTTTCAATGTACCAAATGTATCTCTTCATATAGTCAATTGAGTCAACTTATACAGAGGGTTAACCATTTTTTTTAAACACTGAGAAATTTTAGGAATAGACTGATGATCAACTCATATATTCATAGTCTCGGTAAACACAAGTTTATTATGTTAATAGAAGGTGGAGAAAAAAATCCAGTACCTTCACTTAGAAAGAAGTTGTCCCATGATTTTAAATGAAACTAAGTTGAGCAAAATTGGCCTTCCAGGAGGCAAAGTTAAGTATGCAGAAGAAATCCTTCAGCGCAAGCAGACATTCATAGTGTGTAAAGAGCAGGGTGCTAAGGAAAACAAACCAAAAAATCCAAGCAGTCATCAGGTCTGCAGGGTTTGAATGTTCCAAAACTCACAGACAGAGTTGGCAGTTGCTGCTCATAAGGTAATTCAAGAGTGGAACATCATATGGTGTTAACTGTCAGGACTGGAGTGCTTTGGTAGCAATGTGTGTGGGAAGCCTGCAGAGCCTGCCTGCAATGTGCCTAACAACCAAATTGTTTTGCATTACATCCACCCACAAATTGAAAATATATGCAATATTTATTCTAGTATAGTTTTTGGCATAGGTTGCACCTCTAACACTTTGAACAATTTAAGCAAGACTGGGGATCTTATCAAGGGCAGTAATTTAGAACATTTTGTTTGTAAAAAAAGGATTTGCTGTACTCCACTGCAAAAGCCAAGCTAAAGTTGAACTATGTCCTTTAAAAAACAAAATAAAACATTTTTATAGATAAACTGTCTCCATCTAGAAAACAGTTAAATAATGACCTTATTGACAGCAGCTGAACAAACTTGCCATAGAAAAATGTGTAATTTTCAACACATTTGGATTAAGGGGGTTTTGTCCCTGTTTTGCTTTATATAAATGTATTTATATAATGTATACAGACCCTCACTCGCATTTAAAAAAACAAACACAAGTCTGGGAAAGATTTTATAATGATTTCAAGTTTGCTTTTACAAAATCCTAAAGTACAAATGAACTATTCTGTCCTTTTACAATAATATATGTATGGAGGTTCAGACTATGATTTAGACTGTGAAAATAAAAGATAAAAAAATATTTCTATGACTGAAATCTTGTAATTTGGATGGACATGTCCACTTGAAACTACTGACAACAACCACTGCAAGCTACATAAATCCTCAGTGAGACTTTAAAAACAAACAAGGAAATTAGGTTCAGCCTACTTCTGAATAAGATTTACTGAGGTCCTTTGGTACTAGCCCAGAAACAGCTTTTTTCTCCTCTGTTTTTTGTCCAAGCAGTTGCCTATCTTCTCTCTACTGTAATTTATATTAACCCCATACTTTGGTGCTGAGTTTTATGCTGAGTTTTATGAAGATTCTGTGAAATAAATACTTTTATAATCTAATTTTAAGAGAACAGAAGCATTGTAGGTCCAGAGTACTTGCTGAGTTTTCACAATAAGTTTTGTAGTAGATCAGCAAGCTCACTCAGCATCAACCAAATCCCAAATGGAGTAAGTCAAACATTGCATCACTGAGGGTAATTTAATGAAAAAGCCTTGTTTTTTTCAGGAATGCTGAACATTTTTTTATTCAAAACCTTGTTTGGTACAAGGTACAGGGATTTTGTAGTAGAAAAAAAACAAAACAAAATTAAAAAAAAAAAGACAGAGAAAAACACAATTTGAAACTATAGCTCAAAATTAAATCACTGTTTTAGTAGTATAAACTGGACAGCCATAATGTTAAAATTCAGAATAAAAGCTGGGCAAGCAAAGGCTTGAGTGGATCTCAAAGTGGATCAGATTGTCAGCATTTTTTCCTGGCAAGGAGGCTTCTCAAGTGGAAGCAGACACCAAACAGAAGATGCAGTCTTTAATATTTTTTATCCTGTCCTAAGGCTGTATTAGTCTTATGCTCCATGAAGTGAAAAGTTAAGTAATGTAAGAGGAGCTTTCTGTTCCATTTAAAGAACCAACATCCATAGAATTTCATTTCTATCTCTACTTTATGGTGCTCTACGTGTTAATATAAATATTTCTATTTTCTGCATTTGCTTTCTTTAACTGCCTTATGATAACCTGTGGCAGAAATTGGGGTATGGGATGTGGGGGGAAGTAGTCTATATAGAACCCAGCTAGACCCCTCATTTTCTCCAGATTTTTCTTCCTATTTTAAATTAATTTCAGTCAGAAGAAGAAAATGGCAGTGTTTTTCTCCAATAATATGAAAACCAGGCTGAGCATTTCAAATTTATTTGGATTTATTACATGTATTTGATTTATTTGCTTAAATGGCAACTTCATGTGGGAAACTCAGCAGGACATCACATAGCACAAAACTGTGGTAGTTCTTTCTAAATCTAGTTATTCTGTTGCCATTCAGACATAGGGAAACCTAGGCAGAATGAGAAAACTGGAGAAATTGCTAGCAGCAAATTAATTCCTTGTCTTACTTTGCATGTTTAAAACAAGAGTACCACAGAGTAAAAGTAACTCACATGTATTAATTTAGTTGGGTTTTTTCTATGTTTTCAAGCATTTGTAAAACATTTGTTTGTCTCTATGTTGTTACTATGATTAAACATGTTAATTAAAAATATTTTTAAAGTGCATAGTAAGAAGTGACAGACAGTTGGAAACTGCTGGAGTTAGTATGTATTATTAAACCGATGTGTTCTGAGGTTTTGAATTGTTTGAATAATTTATTGTAAGTGGTTTATTTAGACAAGACAGCAGCAACTTGTAGCAACTTGAAGTACTCAAGCCAGCCTGATGTGATGCAGCTTGAAGACCAGTGGCAGCTCAGCTGTGGCACTACAGAAGTCTGCATGGCATACTTTGTCTTGTTCTTGGCTGCTTTTCTCATTGCTATCTTCTGTGACAGTCCAGATTTTGTTTTAATGTTCTTGTTAGTCATAATTATTTGGTAAATAATTCATGCAAATTAATTTCAGTTTTCAGATAGCTTTTTCTGTGCTCACTTACATGAAATATGGTGTCACTCACTGAGTGACATTATTGTATTTGTCCTCTGAGTCCATACATTACATTGCTACAAGAAATAATAAGAGTAATAAGACAAATGTAAACAATGCTCATTTGTGTAAACCTTTGAATTAGTTTGGGACTTACAACTCTTCTATGAATAAAATATCGAGTCTCTGAATAGTACCATAGTATAAATAAAATATAAATACTGAAAAGCAACAAAATATTCTGTTTCAGTGGAACTTTCTCATGTTGAATGGTAAAATTCCCACTGATTTCACTGCATTCAGGAGTTTACTGTTGTGCATAATATATATCCTTAGGGCTTCTGTTCCATTCTGCCAATTCATTGATATCATGATTCATTGGATTTTTAACATTCGACTCAACAGCACTATCCTGGTTCTAGCCAGGACAGGATAAATTTTTTCAGCAACCAGGAAGGGGCATGGCCAGGACACAGAGGTCTTTCTATAACACCTCACTTCATTGCTGGGGGCGGGGAAAAGAGAGGCTTTTCTAGCAAGAAGGGATTCCTGCTTGTTGAGGAAACATGGCAGAGGGAGCCATACAATATTTTCTAATATCAGGTTGGCTTTTTTCTGATTTTTCCTTTCTTTTCCCCTCTCTCATTAGTTGCTGCTACTGTTCTTATCTCATTGCCATTTCCAGTAAATTGTTCTTATCTCAACCTGTGATCTTTGTCTTTTATGCCCCCAATTCTTGTCTCCAGCCACCCTCAGGAGAGAAGGGAGAGGAAGCAGCAGCATGGGAGCACTAAACTGGAGAATATCATCCCTAAACTGGGACAAGCACCAGCACTTCAGCTGTAATATTTTTACTTGAAATGAAAAGTAAGAATGTGCTAAGAGTCCTTATTTTTCTAAAAATTACAGTTGTTAATAATAAATAGGACTGGGTCCTCTAAAAGGCAAGCTGGAGTTCTGGCTTTGTGAGTTTGTTTGATTGATTAATTGTCTCTTATTTACTACAATAACAAAATCTCAATGTAAAGAAAGATCTTACCTGAGACTGGTTCAAAACCCCAGCAGAGCCCTGTGAGGAATGCTCAGCTGCTTCCTTACACATTATTACAAACATGGGATTAACACAGCTCAACATCAATTATCAGAGCTAGAAAAATCTCTCTTCTGTTTTTATCCCATTTGTGTTATAAAATCACAGGCCAAAGTGAGAACCCTTTTTTAAAACAATGTAAGATAAATAACTAAAGGACTAGGCCTTAACTAGAATTGAGACTAAATCAAAATCCTGGGGCTTTCCTATTATCATTGAATGGTCAAGGATGAAAAATTTTCTCCTCAGCATCTAAGGTGTTTTTTGCTAATTTCTTTGAGATTATGCTCTCAGTAATATAATTTAGTTCTAGGTAGTCCTGCATGGAACAGGGACTTGTACTGAATGATCCTTAGGGGTTCCCTCCAACTCAAGATATATTCTATGACTTCAGATGCCTAAACTGGTGTTTTAGCTCCTCACCTCACTGTCAGATCTGTCCCTAGTGTCTAATTCATTACACAACTGTAGGTTCTCAACCTAAGATTGCATTATGCTTAACAGGCTGGCTTGACAACAAGTCAGGAAGACGTAACTTCTGTAAGAAGCTTGGGAAAATAGAAGATAACTGAAAAAATCTGTAGGCAATTTGGTTTCAGCATGACTTTTTGATTATAGTCAAATAAGCAAGAAGTTGACCCATTATGAGTGCAATATAGAAACAGATAAGCAAGGAAGTTACAAAAGGCAAGAAATATTCTTAAATAAAGAGTGTTTGAAAACTGTTTGGAAAGTTTCTGCTGTTACAAATTAATTAGTCATTGCTTATTAAGTGTTAAAATAATTATTTTAAATCATATTAGCAACAAAAAGTGAAACTAAGGACAATATTCCATTTGCAAAGCCCCCCAGTGGGTGAAAAATACTGCAGCAAGGCTTACTCACTGTCTAAAATGCAGTTTGAGAGAAATAGATTGGCAAGTACATGTAATTAAAATCTTAAGTCAGTTTGAGGCAGATCTGTCAGATCAGTCTAGACCAAAGCAAGCAATAGTACTTGCAGCTTGAGGACTTGCAGCTTGTTCCCTTAGTAGTTGAAACCAAAAGTGCCTTGGGCGCCACTGTGGCATCCAGAGTAAAGGATCTTGCCTGTGCACAGGTTTGGCTACACAAGCTCTGAGTCAGGGGTAACTGATTTTTAATGATATAGTTCACATTTCAGGCACCTCTTCTTCAGTGTTGAAGATCACATTGTCCAGGTCGAACCTGTAAGTGCGGTACTTTTTTTTTAATCAATCCAAACTGTTAGCAATAGTGATGGATTAAATACTTTTCATGGGAGAAAATATCTAGCAAGAGATCATTTTAATGAGAGAGTCTGGAAAGAGTGTTACTGCTTTTGGGGGATGTGCTCTAATTCTCTTACTAGGTTGCTAATAGACTAAGGAGAGGACAAGACGGGTTGTGACTGATTAAATGTGATAAATACTTCTTGCTCTAAATTGTGAACCCACATAATTTAACCTTATGGTGTTTTAGAAATTAGCCCAGTTTATTCCCATTTGCACTGCAGAATTCCTTAATACTTATATCTTTTAGGGCTTTGTCTAGTCCACTTTTCTTAATTGCATAATGATATACTGTGAACTGGATATAGAGAATGCTCCAGTGTAAACCAAATTAGGTTTATCATGATGCTCAACAGACACCTCCTTTCTTTAAATGTAAGCTTCATTCTCCCATTTTATCTCAGAACAAGTCCTCTTGTTGATGGGCTCTATGTCCTTCTATTGCCTTTAATAATTATTATTAATTTATATGATACATAATATATAATATAATATATATTATATAACAGATATTATATAACAGATATTATATAACATATAACATATAACATATAACATATAACATATAACATAACATATAATATATAATGTATAATATATAATGTATAATATATAATATATAATATATAATATATAATATATAATATATAATATATAATATATAATATATAATATATAATATATAATATATAATATATAATATATAATATATAATATATAATATATAATATATAATATATAATATATAACATACAATATATAATATATAATATATAATATATAATATATAATATATAATATATAATATATAATATATAATATATAATATATAATATATAATATATAATATATAATATATAATATATAATATATAATATATAATATATAATATATAACATACAATATATAATATATAATATATAGAATAGATATTATATATTCTATAATATAATATAATATAGTATAATTATATTATTAATTTTTAACAACAAGTATTAATTATTAATAATATTACCTATTAAATAATATTTCCAAAGAGTTTGCAGTCAGCCTTATTATCTACCCTAAATCCTGTATATTTGCTGTCTTTGTCTATATCTTCTAATTTTTTGTTATAGCAGACTTCATAGTGTTCTCAACATCTAGAAAGTTTTTGAATTCAGCAATATAAATCCTGGATAACTTCACTAACAGTATGGGTAGTGTAAATTCTCACCCAAGAACAGGCTAGCCTGATGCACACAACAGTCTGGAAGACTGATAGGACTGAAGAGGTGTATCAGATACTTGCAGCTTCCTGTCTCATATTGTTATGTTTGCTGTGAAATTTTGCAGGGGAGTTGGCATTTGCATTCATCCTTTGCATGTAAAAGCTATATGATTTCTTTCCAAAGAGTGAAGATGGGCTGTAGACACATGTACACTTATTTTCTTGTTTGGAAATTTGCCGGCTGGATATGTAATTTGACTAGTGTTTTTGTATTACAGCAAACTTGGAAGGACAAAAAGGTATTTGCTTGGTTTTTAGAGAAAAAACATTCATTGACTTTGTTCAGTTATATCCTGTGTTAGCCTAAATCTTCTTTTAGCTTTTTGTATTGAAACACATACTTTTCTTTCTGTCTCACCCCAGAGCCCAATGACATCAGTAGAATTGTTCTGGATTTACAGCAGTATAACTGACTACAGAACTTGGCTCTGTATCTAGCTCATTAGGATTTTCATTGTAACAAACTTCTAAGTTCATAAATAATAACTCTTCTGCAAATCCTCACCAGTCAATTTACTGAAATATTCAGAACAAAATTTAAAGCAAAATTAATCGAGTATTACTAACTTAAATACAGCTTAATTAATTAAACTGTGTGGAGTTATACAGACAATTAAAATGAAGCACTGTTTAAATAGCCCAGACGTATTAGATCTCTTGACTTTGTGTGTGTGTTTATTTTAAAGAAATTCTGAGTATTAATGCTACTAAAGTTATTGCAAAATAAGATCCTCAACACTTCTATCTATTGGAGGACTGGATTCAGATATTTCATTGTATTTCTGACCCCAGTACCTAGCACATGAAGTCTAACTGGAGATTTTTGATTAAGATCAGTTTCACTTCATCTGTTGATGATTCTAGTTAATCTGTTCACCTATGATTAATAGTGGCACATAAATCTGAAGTCATACTGCCCTCCTTTATTTCTACATTATTTCTGGTTATGATTATTAGTTGTTTGGTATGATTCTTAACAGTTTCATTTCACGTTTCTCTCTCTCCTATTTGTGGCATTTTGCTTTTTCCTTCTCTACATATTATTTTATTTTCTTCTTTGCATCTGTGTATTTCTAATTATTCTTTCACTATATGTTATTTATCTGTCCTTGTAATATTCATTGTGGTTGAGTGTCCCCCATAAGAATTGTTTACCTTCTGTTTTACCAAACTTACTTTTGTCTTATTTTTTGTACTAATCTTATTTTAATGACTCTTATCCATTTCAATTATCCTTATTTGAACATAAAAATTGCCCAACTGAGTCAGATTGATCCCTCTATCTTAATGCCCTAATGGCACTGGAGTTGCAGTTGTTAGGGAGAGCACCCAAACCTGGTGGCTTTCAGGTGCACACTCGCCTTCTACTCCACGATTACTCCAGTTGTTGTATTAGAGACATCAGAACTTTGCCTCTTCCTGACACTGTTTATAGACCTGTTTTCCATGAATTTGTCTAATCCTTTCTTATATCTGCTGAAAGCCTCTGCAGCTTGATTATGTGGCCTCTTGCAATAAACTTTATTTACTACTTGATCTGGTAAGAAAAGCAGAAAGCAGAACACATCTGATTTACTCTTTGTCTCAATCTTGCTGATTTGATTAAAGCAAGATCTTTAGCCAAGATCTCAAAGAGGAACAAGTAATATTTGGTCCTTATACATGAAAATTAACCTGACAACTGAAATAAGTGATGATATAAAAATGTTTGATTTCACAAAAACAGAAGAACAGTGAGTCTGAAGAGTGATTATGTGAGCATGAGATTCTAAATAATACCAGCATGACTAGCCAAAATACAGTATTAATAATGTTTTTGCTTTGCTTCTAGACCTGCCCAGTGTGAAGCCCTCAATCTTACTAGATCTTAAACCAGTAATCTTTGAAATAACTGGCATATGTTTATTTCCTTCTCCCCTAAAAATGATCTGGCTTTTAAATTCATGTAAAGGATTGAAATAGCAAAGGGAATCTACATTTCACAGTGCACAGATGAGGAAAAGGGGAAACTATTGTGTACACTTCCGACATTGAATTTCACTTCTGCAGTCCTCACAGCACAGATTTTGCCATTATATGCTCCTTTAATCTGGTATTGTGCCAAAACTAATCAGAATTTCATGGCAATACAATATCCTCTCTTGGTACTTTATCAATGTGACTTTATTTACAAAGCCCAGTATTTAAACTTCATAAACCAGTTTTACAGGCATTCTGGGATTCCATGTGCACTCCTAATCATTACTGTTGCACTTTGTTTGGTGTGTGTTGTAAACACAGTAGCATATCAAGCCCTTGGTAATTGTGTAGCCCATCACTTTTTCATTTTTTGTGCAAATCAGCACTTGAAGTTTTTTGCCATACTGCTTTTTTAATAGGTTTGGAAATGTATTCTTATAATTTTTAATTGCATTGAAATCTTTGCTCCATGTTCTTTGGCCACTGTTATGAGGCTAGAATTGCATTAATTCAATAACTAATTCAATACAAGGTAGAGCGTTAACGTCAAGTAAGATAAATTCAGCAAAAAAGAAAAATGAGTCATAGACAGAGGGGAGTAGCAAGAATTCAAGTATTGCAGAAATTTCTACAGAAGAATTTGTACTTCCTGAGTCACAATAAACAACTGCTGTAATGAAAATGAACTGCAGAATATTTTTCCAATATTTGAAGTAATTTATTTTTATTATTTGTTTTTTTAAGCATCACTTCACAGTACATGATTCACACATACTCTGGCAGTCAGTCCTCAGAGCTAGTAGGATGTTCCAGGATCTGAGCCCATTCAAAAAAGGACAGTTTTGTATATGTGGCTCAAGGGTCTATCTAAGATGAACAGTTCATAGGAGTGGATAATTAGATTAATCTATTCTTTGTCTTTGAAGTACTGTTATAATTAATGACACTGTGAAAGAAGTCTGAAGACAGACAATAAATGACAAAGTGATCTGGCGCACGCACTTTTTGTCCAGTTTTACATTAGAGATAAATATTTCAATGTTACACTGACAAAATACCACTTTCGTAGTACTTTCTGACTTCCAAGAACAGCAGCTTCTGTCTTTCCTTCCCTGAAGTGTTTATTAAGTGTTCAGAATGTGTGGACCAATTCCCACTTCCTAGAATAGCCAGAGCATCTTATGTGTCCAGTTTTAGAATGAAGAGTTAGGGACAGGAGCAGCAACTCATTCCTGCGCTGTGGGAGCTGCTATTGATGGAATAGGAGTAAAAGAAAATAAGTTTTTAAGGAAGACAGCATGATTTTTACCAGTGAGGAAGGGAGTCTGAACCTTTCACATCTCAGCTCACTGCTGATGGAATGGAAATGTCCAACTTTTCATTACTGCTGTTGATGGCAATTGGAAAGACTGGTCACAGGCTGCAAGAGGTCCTTGCAGACACCAGCAAAGAGGCTCTAGAACTTGTCTTGGAATGCTACAAAACCTCAACAGGATGGGAAGAAAAACAAAGCCAGCATTTAACAGAGTCAAAAAATTAAATCAGGCAATAATATGTCTTGCAGATTGACATCAATCCTGGAGAAAAGTGAAAATTCTGATAAAAAAATCAATTAAAAGAGGCTTATATAAATGATACTAATTTATATAAAATTGTATAACCTTTATAAAAATAGAATCTGGACAAATTATGTATTTTAATTAGCTTTTAAGTTTTACTCATAATGTTAATGCTGTTAGTACAGATAGGTTTTTGTGGAACATTAAGACTTAAATAGAACTTTCTGCTAACAATGCAGAATGATACAAAATTAATGTTTTACATGTTAAATACATTAAAGCTGACTAATAGGTGTGTAAAAATGAAGTCAGAAAACCCATGTTCTTTTCTTACACCAAGTAAAAATATATGATTCAAAGACCACACACATGAATCTGAAGAGCAAAAAGACCTCATGTCAAAATCACCAGAGATATGCGGCCTGGAGATTCTGCTTTTGATTATTTGTCCATAACAGTACAAATAGGCACTCTTCCAGTCAGAGGTATGTCAGATATATCCAAAACATAAGTCTAAAATTATGCAGCTCTTCATAATGGGTGAAAAAGTAATGACCATATTTTAGTTAATGCACCCAACATGTGCTGCTACCCAAAATTGCTTGCTACAGTCCTAATGTTGCTAATCCCTGCGTTTTCCTGTTTCAGAGAAAGGAGACACTACAGTTACTGCTTAAGATGGCAGCTAAATACATTTAATGAAAATATCTGAAAATGGCTTTGTCTCTTAGACCCCTTGAACTTCAACTGCAATAGCGTTAGAGACCAGTGAATATATTGTATGTTTTTAAGGAAAGTTAAGGAAAAGGGGCTGAAGTAAAAAATTTCCTCATAATGGTCCTTTACTGTCAGTGAGTTCAATCTACCGAAGTGACATATTTTTCCTAAACCACAGCATAAACAGAAGATACTCCAGAAGTCAATTCTAAGAAGTACAAGCTAGATAAGAACAAAATGTGGTCTTGAAATATTTGCACATCATCCTTTTTCAGTAGAAGGAAAATTGTGCAACTGCCTTTTAGAAGTAACAGAAATCCCAATAGATAGCAGGAAATATAAAAGTAACATGGGTTTTAAGATGTCTGTGTGCAAGGGCAACTGCGCAGTTGATTCAGTATTCCACCATGAGATTGATTTACATAGCATAATAGCCAAAAAGATTAATGCATTACACACAGCACAGAATGTAGCAAATGCAGTTATTTAGCCAGTGGTGGTGATGAAACCAAAGGTAAATCATATCTGCTCTAAACAAGGCTTTGCAAGGCTTTGTTGTAAGTCTGTATTTGTTAAGCAATAAGATTGTTCTGGTATTAATGCTTGGCAGTTGCAGTAACTTTATGTAGCACATTATGTATTTCCTTTTTCCTATATATGCAGTTGATTCCAGTGGTCTGAATCTCCCTTACCATTTAGCTAAAACAGACTCTTGCTTTAACTCTGTCTTTGACAAGGGCACGTTTCAAAAGTTATATCTGGCTTCTTTAGAAGAACTTAAAAATAAGGAGTAAAAATGAAAAAGTCCTCTTTTACTGTGTGTTGTTAAAGGCTTCTCTCAAAAGAGCAGTTCTCAGAGCAAATTGCATGAATCTTCCTGTTGTAATTCCCATCTGTTTTTACATGCTTTCTGTAACAAAATATTTAAGAATGCTGATATTTTAAAATACTATTTACATGAGGTAACAGTCTTGAAATGAATGGGGCTGTTCATGCCTCAAACTGGGGTTTCTTTTTTAATCTCTCTGTGAATTCAAAAACTAGTTATGTTGCATACACTGGGATCACACTGGAAGTATTTAAATTGAAAACCTGAGAGATACAAACTAGACCTTTACCTTTCCTCCAGAAAGCAAAGCAGAACCAACACAGAGCTCTGATGCCCAGTCAAGCTATATCAAAACTTCATTTGGTAGACGAGCAATGGAGGAATGCTTATAACTCAATGCTTATAACTTATAATAATGCTTAGAACTCAAGTTATAAGCTTGTATTAATGTTGCTGGTTCTGCTCTGAAATAACCAAGGGTAATTTTTAGCAATTCAGAAATCAGTTTGTTGCTCCATCAGAAAGACTTAACACTACTGACACTATCTATAACGTACTTGTTGGACTGAACAAAAATGTAAAACAAGTACTGGGACACGCTGTTTATATTGCAAAACCTTACCTGGTGAGGCTGACCCATAAAAAGGTAAAAAAAAAAAACTTCATGTTGAAGATGTGATGCTTTAAACTAGTTATACTAGTTAGTTATTCTGAAATATTTGTGAGAATATATATGAAAGTAATATAAAGCAGATGAAAAATGCTTCAAAAATAGAGTAGTACTGTACTTTTAGTGACAGTTTGTTGTCAAAAGTAAGTATGATTAGGCCATCGGTTCAGAATAAATAATTAATTCTTCAGTGAACATATTTTTTAAAATAAAAACATAGAGCAAATAAATTTTGTTTAAACCTGAATCTGTGTCTGAAATGATATACATGGCATGGAACATCATATTAGAGCTACCAGAATATCTTTCAAAACAGCAACTAACAAAATGTGTATTGTCACAATATTATACCTTTTGTCATTAATTTGTTTACAGTACTAAATAATGGGAAAAGTATTTTGACTGTAAAGGGTATAAGAAGATTAAGGCAGGCTTTTTGACTGATAAGGGGTTATCAAGCACTTGATGACCAAAAGTTTCTGGAACTCACACAGTTATTAAAAGAAGAAGTAATGGTAGAGTCTGGCTTTCCTCAGAGAAATAACTGTGTCTAACATTTTAATATAATGGCAGTACAGGGAGAAGGTTTAAGGGGAGAAACTGTATTATGCAGCCAGAAAGTGGTCCTATTATTTCTCCTATGAGATTACATGTCTGGAGTGTTGATATCTGAATAGAAAGATTCAAACAAAGGAATTAAGCAAGATAAGCAATAACTTCAGGATGCACAAGTTGCAAATTATGCTACACAAAAACACAATATAAAAATCAGCCTATGGAAATTTTGTTTTAAAAACTGTTTGTGGCAGATTAGCAGATTAATAGAATTTAATTATGCATTAAGACAAATAAAGCAGTTCAACAATTCCTTGTGTGTGCACTTCTATATAGAATTTTATATTCTGACTAGACCCCAGGTTTCTCAGGCTCTGTGCTAAGTAATCTATATATGTTCAATTTAATTAATTAACATACAAATCACCTAGGTTAAAGTCAGAATTAAAAGTACTAGCCCACTTGCATTGTGATTTCCCAGATATGTGACAAAATACTAAAATACATTTGCAAGAAAATCAGGCTTAATTGATGATATATTTTGTCTCATTTAAAATGAAAATAGCAAGTATATGGATTTTTTTGATCAGAAACAGCTGTTCTAGATTTGGCCAAAGGGCCATCCATCTAAATTAGGACACAAAATTCTCCATCGCTTGAGCAATAATATACCTCTTGCCCAGTTAAAACCATTTTGCTAAAGAAACAAACCCCAATACCTCGTACTACGTGTATGATATTCCTTCTAGTACCAAGTTGCTCACAACTTTTAACAAATATCTACCAATGTGCCCAAACCTCAAATTTATAAGCTTGTAAACCCTTCATCCGAAACCAACCCCAAAATCACTTCAATATATAGTTGCCTTGCTGGTTACCCTCCACTCTTCAGGCACCAAGCAGCTCTAAGAAGGAGGCTACACATCACCACTTGGATCTTGTGATTTGATAAAACAAACGTTAACAGTTTGTTCTGAAAGCTCCTTTAATGAGTTTTCAGTTTGCATCAGATAATCTGGTGTGCCTGCCATATAAAAGCTCTGCAGCATGAGGGGTCACTCAAGTTCCTCTATAATGGAAAAAGCTAAAATGTACTGAAGGTTTTTATTTCAATGACTATTTTCTTTGAGTACTTTAGGAAGTGTTATAAAAAGTTGTGGGGTTTTTTTTGAGTTCTCTTTTACAAGCTGGTTTTCAAACTGATTTTTCTTTTGATCATCTGTCAGGTGACTATGATATAGCTGTTTCCAAAATTATACAGGTATGCAGCCTCTTCTAAAAAAATATGCTTCTAAAGCTACTTAGAAATCTATTAACATATACTGTTTAAGCATCATTTTTATACCTGCTAACAGTTTCATGCATTATCAACAAGAGGAATTTTTTTCCAGGTCATGTGGCCATTACAAAACACTGGAAACATTTTAGAAATTAATTCTGATGGTGCAAAGAGCAATTATATGTCTCTTGATATTTCAGTCACAGAAAATAATGCCTGGTGGGAAAAAAACCCTTAATTTATAAGGCAGAGCACTTGAGTTTCAATAGAATTTCTGACGGCCTGTGGTCATTTATTCTGTGCAGACAGAATATTATTTAGAAATACTCTCCTAACCAATGGCCAGGCAGGATGCATCTTGTGTCACAGCATGGCTGGATACAAGTATGAGGCCACTAACAACTCTCATTATCAAAAATCTGTCAGAAAACTTCCTCTTCTTGGTTGTTACTTTGTTTTGGTTTTTGGTTTTTGGTTTTTAAGAACAAAGCTGAGCTAGTTCCTCTTCCCTAGAAAGTTTCCATTGGTACTTTCCCAAAGAATGAGGATGGGCCATCCATGTTTCAGGTCATCAGTATTACCAAATAAGTTATACTTTAATCATTCCTGTGTGTAAAAAAAAACAATTTTTCTCTCTCCAGAATTGTAATCTGTGGCACAGAGTATGTGTATATGCATACAATGAAATATTGTCTGCAATATTGCCAGCATATCTGTAGGACTTGGATGCATTTAAGTTTGGGAAAAGGAACATCACTAATGTTCTCCCAATTTTAAGTCCCACATAAAGAATCTTTAAATAATGCAGAGGTAGGAAATATTAACCTTGCAATAGTGAAGGCCAATGCTATGTCACTTCAAAACAAACTTAATGTATAAATGCAGTTTCTCACTTTTTGGTCTTCTCCATAGATAGAGAGACTCCTCTTTTTTCAGAACAGCACCTCACTAGAGATGTTTAACTTTTAACTGTAAAGAAGGAAATAAATATTTTCTTCCCGAAGTTATATCTAGGTGTTTAACAGGGCAAGGAAGGGGGAAGAGCCCTGCTATCAGCAGATTCTGTGATGGCTACCCTCAACAGAGTTGACCGTATTTGGCTTGCTCAAAGTACAGCATACTGCTCACCTGGGGCCTCAGTATCAAACCTTTGCATGTAGAATGTAAAGGTGGTTTATCAATCACAGAGTTACCTTTTAGCACTGTGCTCATGACTTACTAAGAAGAGCTGCCCATCAGGACAATGTAGGTTTAAGTAGCACTTGTCCATCATTTCCCTCTGAACGATAGCATTTCATTGAGAAAACACATCTAATACCAATTTGAAGACTCCAGATGATAGACAATCTTATATGCTTAACTATCTATTTCATATCTAAATTGGAAAATGACTACAGATAACCACTAAATTTAATTTTCTGTCCAAACTGAATTGTAACCCATGTAGTTTATATAGGGAAGACAGGGATTTTGAGCCATAACTTTGAGACCTGTAATAATTGTTTAAGAATTATTCTGAATTATTTTCTACTTATGAGAGAAGAATTAGCTTTCATTTCAGTTAAAGGCTGAAAGCCTGTGAGTAATACAACATAAAAAGACAATCATAGAGTGGTTTGGGTTAGAAGGGACCTTAGACACCATCTATTTCCAATCCCAGTTTGCTGAAAGCCCCTCAAAGATTTGTGCTTACTCAGTTTCATCAGATGGTCTAGAACTGGCTCTTAACTCCAGCCCAAGAGATGAAATGTGATCTCAGAATAGTTGAGTAAATTGGAGTGCTTTGAACAACATATGATACTTCACACACTGAAAGGAGTTTGAATTCCTATTCATTCACTGGTGCTATTGGTGAAATTGTTGAAAATTGATAAATTTTCTTTTATTTCACTTAAAGTAGTTTTTCCTCACTCTGTCCACAGATTCCAACTTATACAGCATTTATACTGTAATTTGGAATAAGCCTTGCGCTCAGATATTTTGGAGGGATGGTGGTTTTAATTTTCACTTGCTTGTGTTTTGTTGCAGTATTTCATACACAGATGGATTTCTGATTTCAGTAATTATCTGTGAAATGTTTCACTTTGTGCCTGTGTGTGGCTAGCAACATGATTTCCTGAACAGAGCATGCATCTGTATGTCTCACCTTGTCCACTGTCTCAGATAAATCACTGGAGTGCTGTACCTCTTACTCTGTAAATCACAAGGGCAATAAGAGAGATAGGGTTCATAAATAAACACCTCTGAATGGCTCTGAATAAGAGCAGCATATAAAAGCTCAATAAAATATGTGTTGGGGAAAAGTGCATAGACACATAAAAACAGGGATCTAAAACAGAACTATGGCAGTCAAAACACTGCAGAGCATCTCAAATTTAGGTATTATCTATAAACTATCGGTGAGTTCCTAGCAGAAATTGCTTTCTTTCTATAACAGAGTTGCTGGTGCTTTTGACTTAGGAATCCATCCTTGTGTAGCTCTCTCTCAAATATTCTAGTTGTTTTCATAGGAGCTTTGCTGATTTAATCAAAATGGTTTAAGTAGTTCTCATTGTAAAGATCAGCTTGGTTCAGCATCTGATAAATCTAATTTCTACATAAGAACGTCTCATCATTGTGAGCCATAACCTGATGAATTGCAGGCTTACTAGGAGACTTAGTCTGTGAGATAAAGAAAGAAAATTTTTCCTCCCGATTTTCCTTAGAGACATGATAAAATCACAAGTTTTGCAGCTGTATTCTACAAGCTACATTCAGAGCTGCTAATTACAAGGCAGGATTCTTCTGGTGCTGTGGGGATATTCACAAATGCAACTCTAAATTAAAAACACTTGTATAAAATGCTCTAGTGGTGATCCAGGGGTGACTGCTGTATGTTGGGGCAGCTGGTGCATTAGATATAAATGGAAAGATTTGTTCACTTCGCCTTGAGGTGGGTGGCATTTTTTCACTCCAGAGCTTTTTTCAGTTTACTGAGAATTTGCATTTTGAGTTTTAGTTATGCATTTTAACTATTGGCCAGAACTTAAGCAATGCCAGTCTGCCCTGCCTGGTGAGTGATATGTATGTTACTCTGTTCAGGGAGAGTGTTATAGCAAAGGCAGCAAGCTTTCTGCTGTGACATTAGAAAAAAATATTATTTAAATTCTCAGCTGTGGCCTTCATACTTCACTGCAAATGACTAGTTGGGATGTTCACAGAAAGCAGGTTTCTGTCTCTGATATATCAATAACTGCCATGATGGCTGTCAGATGTATAAGGTTTATGAAAATAACACCCTGTGCTCTCTGCTTTGCTCTCCTGTGCAAGGGAGGAATTGGTTTTGCACAGGCGCAAATCAAATTATTAAATCAAATCAGATACATCAAAAGGAAGCAACAGAAAGAAAATTTGTGGTTTTCTGGTTTGTTGATTGATCTACTTGAAGTTGTATTCCTGATGTGTAATATGTACTTTTGTTAATAAAGATACCTGGCTCATCTACAAATGACAGTGAAAAAAATCTGTTTCTAGTTAGACTGAAAATCTTACCTTCAGTGTAGTGTATATAGTAAAAAAAAATGGAGTTTACGGTATATGTTAATTTGCAAGTCCATCTCAGAAATTTGATTGCATTTTTTAGACAAAACTAGCTAATCTTATCAGATAGTGGGAAAAAAAAAGAAAAACAAAACAAAACAAAAAAATCAGCAGGAAGGAAAGTTGGTTGTCTGTACACCTCTTCTTCCTTGGTCTATGGTCTGCCAAGTATGAATCATGGTACCCATGAAGTTGAGTCCATTGCAGTTCAAAATTAAGGTGCTGTTGGGCAAACAAAGTACTTGCTTGGTACTAACAAACTTCTGCTAAGCATTCATTTACCACAAGTTAAAAATGGAAAGTCTTTCAACACATAACAATACAGGAGTTGTAATGTGAGCATTTGATATGAGCTCTGCAGTCACACACAAAAAAAGGGAGCAAGAAAGGACACCATTCCACTATCAGTGTTTCTTCCCTTACAAAACATGTTTGGCATCTGCATCTTGCAGTTTCCCCTGGCAACTCTCTACTATCACAGAATAGAATGTCCCAAGGCTACACTCCATTACACTGCAGCATCTTTTCCTTTTTTTTCTTGCTCCACAAGCTTTAATGAAGCCCATCAAATTTGCACAAGTGCCCTATTTACTGTACAGAAATTACGTCAAAAGAAATGATGTTGGCTTCCTATTAATGCTTGAAGATTGGCAAACAGTCACGAAAGTCGATTGCTGTTCAGTTTGCTGAGTGATGGCATGTATTGCTGCCTTGCCTAATTACAGCAAATCAGATGTTTCCTGTGGTAGAAAACAATGCTAACAAATTACTAACTCTGTGTGTTTTAAGGGGAATAGTATATCTCAAGACTCAATTGAAGCAGAGCATTGGAACATGAAATTCTGTAGATGTTTTATCAGTTTATTTTAATGTGTATTTATGGTTAGGTAAACTAGAATTCAGGAGAAATATTGCATCTTTAAAATGTACATGACTGATTTACTGCACAGTAATAGCTTTAGTAACTGATTCAGAGCTGAACTGTGTTCAGAGCCAAAGTTTTACTTTTGCGTTTTTTCATAAGGTTTCCCCCACAAATCTGTTGAGTTAGCAGAATAAAGGAACATGTTATAAGCAGTGAGGTAAGCATTAGTACGCAGAATAATCTACAAATAATTTTCAGGGTTCACAGAGATTAGAGGAATTGGCATTACCACAGGAAAAACAACAGGAATTTACCTTACCTCTGTCTGAGATTTTTTAGTTCTCACATCGAAGGCAGTAAAGATACAGCTGGCTTTGTGCATGTGCATATTCCCTCTATTTTTCAGTCAGTAGTTCCCCAGGATGTGTTTTTACACTGAGGGATTATTAGAACATCATGATAACTCCTACACACAGTCTTAGCCTAACTCCAGCATGTAATTTCAATGCCTGCAGCTTTACTTCGAACAAAAGCAGTTGGTGTGACAGCCTTTGCTCTTTGTAAAGGATGACACTGATTTCCTTCACTTTTCACTTCACTAAGAGAAAGGCTGGATCAATCAATCAAATCTTTGGAGTCTAATATTAAAGAAAACAATTGTTATTTAAGTCTTACTTACAGTATAGAAGTCAGCCTGAAGAAATACCTGCTGAAAAAATTTTAGCTAGAAAACTTAATGCTTTTTATTTTTTTGAGGCTGAGCTGAGTTGAGTAAGTGAAAGAAAAATCATGTTTGGGATTTCTTGCTTTAGAAAATGCCTGTTAAGTCATGACTTTGCTCACACACCTCTGATTTTGCTTTTTCAGCTCAGGGAAATATATTTTGCGAAAGAAAAATAAAAATAATTTTGCGAAGAAAGCTTCAAGGAAGTTTCTTTAATTCATATGCCAGCAGCAAATCATTGCTACATATGAATGTAGTGAATATTTTTTTCAGGATTTATCAAAACATGTATCTACTCCTGTTGATTTGATAGGTTTCTAGGCAGATGCCTCCCCTGGCCTCTCTGGAAATTTCCAGTTGGATGCAGCAGCACACGGGATGAGAAGAATCTCAGTACACTGGGTTCAGCACTGTACTGAGTTTTTGTTTTGCTCTGCTGATCAAAAACTGTTGAAGAGCTGCAGGAGGAGGGGGACTTTCAGGTTTGATTGGAAGGAGTGGAAAAGAATTCTTCTTGAGCCTAGGGGAAAGATCAAGTAATGTTTTGTTAGAGCGTTTGGAAAAAGGTCCCTCTTACAGCTCAGCAGCTTAATTTATAGCCAGACTGACGCAAGGTCCCTTGAAGGACTGAGAGATATAATGTTCATATCCATTCAGAGGAATTTGTAGTAACAAAATCAGATCTCTTCAATTTATTCTGTTCCCATCAGTTTCCCTTTTTGCCATCTTGCTCATGATCAAGTTCTATGTGTTTGAATTCAAACATCTGTGCTTTACTCTAAAATGAAATTACTATAGTTCTCTACAATTTTCATACATAAATAATTTCAGTGCTACTGAAATGGAAAAATTCTGAAGCATCTTCCTGGCTGCTCTTGTTTAAGGCAGTTGTGACGTAAATGACACAGACTTGGTGTCTTTTCACTCTGTCTCACATTTCCTTCCTTTGCACTCCCCTTTAACATTTTCTCCCATCTCTTTCCCTGCCCTTCGTCCAGAGAAGTCAGTGTCTCATATCCTGTTCTCTGAATGTTGTTCATTTGCATGACCTTTATTACTCTTGATTACTATAATGAGTGTTTTTAGTAATTATCATCATCCTGTTCTATTTTTCCGCAGCAATACCCACTTTAATGGGTTTCAGATTTATAAAACATATGTTATATTAGCAAAAGCTTAAGTACTACCTCCCTTCCCCAGTAATGCTTGTACACATGGTATAAATAGTAGCTTTCTCCAGTCCTGAATAAATTTGCTGTCGGCCTTAGGGAAGGGTATCAGCTGAACTAAGGGTATCAGCCAAAGCTAAGAGTGTCTTGCCATCAAAGTAGTTCATGTTTCCATTGAACTGACATGCAAGGAATTTTTCTGTGCTTTGCACACTTTCATGAGCACCTCTGTTTTATTTAACAGGTATTGATAATAAAATATTCAACAGAAAAAGATTGATAGTGTTGGATGTGGATGCCTATCACACTCTCAAATGCTTTCTAACTAAAAATGGTCAAAGAAATCCCTGTCCCCTCAGATCACATTGCAATAAGAGAATGCAGCAGGGAAGCGCAAGAAGAAATTTCTGCTTGTTACTCGTGCTTTGTGTGTCATAGACCAGGACTTTACAGTGATAGGTGCTAAGCAAATACAAGCAAAATACGTGACCCACTTTTTGAGACAGAAAACAGTTTCATGTTGTTGTTGGTAGTGCTAGTGGGATATACTTCTCGATTTTAAACTATTTTCCAGTATTTTAGTACACTATAGATAAAAAATTGTATCTCAATTACAGCCATTTGCTATTACTAGTACTACTGAGTGTAGTTACTGCTGGGTCCAGCTGTTCTTTCTGGAATGCAATGTGATTGTGGATTCACAGCAATGTGAATGCATTGTCTGGAGAACTTCAAAGGGACACCAATTCCAGAGTTGGATTCTGGGAATTTCCCCCTCCCCTAGCTGGGGGACACAATGGCTCCTGATGAGCTGCAGCTTGTGCCATCATTCAGAAAAAAACAGCCAGGGACTCTATAGGTAGCTATGTGGTGCTGTTCTAACTGGCTTTATGACTTACCACAGTAAGGTGTAAAGTCCCACTTCAAGGGTTTCATACAGATCTTGTCTACCTGGATGCATTTCTGTGATGCTTATGTCTAAGCTAGCCCATTCAGCAGCAGCACACAGTATGGGCAAAGCCATAACATGCAGCCTGAATCTGCCCTGGATTAACATAGCCTAGCACAGACCACAGCATTTCCTTTCCAAACTTGTCTGGAAACTTACAAATTCCTCTAGGGTTGTAGTCAGGGAGAACCAGAAAACATTGTTTCTGTTGGAGAGGTGTACAGCAAGCATCATGTTTGGCGAATTTCTGATTTGGAAGCCTTGCCTTGGTTCTTCAGAACCCTTCAGAAGCTGTTTGTATTTCGGGTAGGGGAGGATCTCTTTACTTTCAGATCTATACAGAGACCAGAGAGACCTGACTGCCCACATTTTTCTCATACTTTGCTTTTTCTCCTATAATTCCTTTTTACCCAAATTCATTTTCTATAGAGCTCTGGATCTGAAGATAGAAATGTAAAGTGGTGCAGACAAATGTAATCAGCAAGGTCCTAAGGTTTGGGTGGTGTCCCCTCATTTGTATTGCAATGCAAAGAGAGAACTAAACCATGTTATGATTTGATATATCCAGCGGGAGTAGGGGAAAAACCACATGGTGAGATCTTCCTATAGTCATGTAATGGATAAATTCAAGTCCTAGGCAGAACCTAACCCAAGCCAGATTTTGCTTTCTCTGCTTACTGCTGGCTCTCATTTCTTCTCTCCTTTGTCCATTTACTGCAAAATCTTTTAACCTCCTGCAGCAGCAACTTACAAGAATTTCATTGTACACAGTGGAAATAAAAAGTTCAAGTACAATATGAGAACAAGCTCTGGTACAGGGATGGTAGCAAACCTTGGATGAGTCCTTTTGCTCCTATAATTCTTTAGTGGGGTAGAGAGGACTGACATGCAAAAACCCCCAGTATACAGGGTTGTTTCCTGGACACATGCTCATTATTTATAGTGCTGTATCAAATTTCATCCAGGCAAGTCTCTCAGGCTTTTCATGACTGGGCAGAAGATGCCTTCTCAGGAGATTTCTAGTGCTTCCACACTCTGTCACAGTGGAAAATCTTTCTTGTAACTTTACAGTCCCAACAAATAAAAAACAATAGTTTGCTTATTATTTGTTGGGACTGTGAAGTTATGAGAAAGGTTTTGCTTCATGCTGTGAGTAAAATATAAGTCCCTGAGTCCAAATTCCCATTTTTTACATCAAACAAATCTTCATATATCTTCTCTAATGTCAGTGTTTCATCCAGTACCATTTCTACTACTTCAGGTAATAATTGTAATTGCTTACTGCATCTATCCATCTTTATGTGGCAATTACAAATGTGTCTAAGCCAGACAGGAGTGAAAACAGAGGATTCAGAGAAAGTTATTCTCATACAAGTGTAAGAGCATCTTGTGTTAAAGAATTGTTCCTTCATTTGATTTCCAATGTTTTTAAAGATAGATTAATTTTGAGCAACTTCTCTATAAACCTTTAATAACTTCGCAAGAAATTATCCTTCAAGATCCTCTGATCTTGAAATCCCAGGGATGGGATAGAGTAGCTGACTGGAAGAAAGTCACAAAGTTCACAAAAGTCTCCTTGCGAAAGGAGATTTTCAGAAAAAAATGTTTCCACAGAGTGTCTAATCAATGTAAAAAGGAGTAGGTACTTTCATCAACACTTAAAATATTGACTTTTAAATATTATACAGATAATCTGAGCTTTTTAATGGTAAATAATGAATTTGTGTAAAAGAGTAAGAAATACTTGGTTTTATATGTTTGTGTGTCTGTGAGAATACAGAGCTGCAGTCCAATGAGGAGTTTGTGTAGGCAGGGAAGTCTAAATTGGAATTTCAGAAATAAAGATCATTGTTTGTGTTAAGAGATCAAGCAGGCTGATCAGAGCAATGTGTGTTTCATAGTCCTGATCAGACACCTGGGATCTCAGCTGGTGAGAGTGGTCTGCAGAGCTGCTGCTGTTTTAACAAGGCATTGGCTGTCAAATCTCTCCCATCCTCAATGTGTAGCTGAGTTAATCTCTGAGAATCACTGAGCTCATCTTCTTCTGTGTCAGTGCAGGCCCATGTTTGCTTTTGTCCTTAAGCTGGTCATGTTCAGGCTGTTTACGTATCTCATGGGTGTGACATTTTGCTTTTAGGATTAGAAGCTAAGCATGTTGGAAAGATTTAGGACCAGGTAAAAATACATTCTTCTTCTCAGAAGCCTTGTTGTTGATAATATTTTCTCTCTTTTTTGCTCATTTTTGTTCTTTAGTAGTTTCCATTTGTCATGTGTACCCTTATTAGAGATTTGTTTGTCTCATGGTACGTGGTGAGCTTAGTTATCACAGTAAAATATCTTAGATAGAGGGCAATTGAACTTCAGTGTGAATGGCTGGGCTTCTTTGAGTATTACAGCTGCAATTCCTAGTATTTTGATTCTGTGCTATTTATTTACTACACAATAACCTGGAGTTTCAGGTATGAACTAAACTGTAAAAGAATGCAATATGTAGCCATGCCTGACAACTGCATAGAAATGAAAGTAATTTTGGTAGTCCTTACCTAGCTATTATTTTAATATTTATTGTGTTTTGGAAGATAGATTAAATTATTTGGAAGATAGTTTGGCTTGACCTTGATTCCTAATAGTTACTGCTGGGTAATAATTGTAAAAACATATTTCCATGAGTTTAGCAAAACTTGTGACTCTGAAGGTGATGTTCAGACAGAAGGACCATGAAAGACATTTACACTTTATGTACCTTGGCATTGCAAGTATCTGGGAATGGGATTGCATATTTTAAGAATGCAAAGCAGGGACAGCAAGTGCCTGGTTTACAGCCTAAGTCTAGAGAGCTTACGAGGAAAGAGTCTCGCTCATAAAACAAGTGTGTGTGCAGGACGAGGGTGGGTCAGATACAGCAACAGGGGCCATTAATTGATGCCATTAAAAAGTAATCTTAAATTGCTCTAAAGAAGAAGCCTGGACTCCAAAATCTAGGAGACCTTGGTAGCTATGTCCTATCTTTAATGTAGCCAAGTGGCTGAATGCCAAAACAACTTTGTAATTAGTGCTGTGTAAATGCAGACCTCTGATGCAAGTAAACAAATATTCATATTGTCAGATCCGTGTGTTACTGCTGTAATTGTTATTCTCCCCATCTGGAACCACATGTTTGTCCTCAAAAGTTTTTTCTGAATGCATAATGAGTCCTCAAAAACATATATTTGTAATTTCTTACATTTAATCTCACTGCAGGTTACTTTTCCAGTATCCTACAAGAACTACCGACTGAAAACATTTCTAGATTTTAAAAAATTGGAAAGATCCTAGGATGTACAGCATTTCATAGGAAAGGAGTCATCTTTTCAAATTATCATTTACATTTGTTTGCAAGTCTGGAGTATATGTATAAATAGAATAACATAAAACAAAATTAAAATCTAAGATTATGGTAAAATAATCTGTCCCTTCAAAGGACACATTGAAACAAGTAACCTAGTTGACACATGTTCAGTAACCTAGGTCTTCATACACCCTGAGTTTTAAACCAACACAACATATTGGTGGGTGAAGTAGGCAAAGTCAGACTGACAGAGGAGATGCTCCTCCTGGAAGTCACTGTCCTCAAAAGAGATGCTGAATTGTACATGAAGAAGCTCCAGAAAGCACAACAGTGCAGAGAAGGCATTTTCCAAGTGGTACATAGGCTGAGGAATGTAGGGAATATTGATTCCATCACCCAGGTTCACCTATTTCCTAGAAACCCAGTGGAAAGCCATGGTCTTGGTTAAGGTCTGTGAAGATGTGGATTGGAGATGTTTGGAATTAGAGAACTTAAAAAGTAGGAAGGAAGCAGCTGACAGAAAATCAATGGTTTGTTGTCTGTCAATGCCGCTGCCAAGGCAAGTTGTCTCAAAATGTTACTGCATTCTGTAATTTACAAAATTACAGATGTTTGGCAAGACATCAAAGGAACCTGTGTTTGTCTTTAATGAGTCTGCCTTCACAACAGGAGCTGAGCATTTACATGCTTTGTGTCTTACTTAACTATTTAGCCCATTCATCCAGATTCTGAATATACATGAAGATGTGAAAATTAGCATCTTGAAGCATCACTACACTGCTAACACTGAATATATTCTTCCTTAGTATATAATTTTAAAGTATAGCAGGTGTAATCCATTGAAGTAAATGGTGAAATCCTACTGACTTCAGAGATTTTATCCATTATGTATCTTCAATAGATTTCCACTATTTTCCTGACTTACCTACCTTATCTAGTGTTTACATCTTTAGTATTTGAGGGGATTCATACTAATTTTAACTTCCTCTTTTAAGAAGTTTCCAATTATTCATTTCAAGTCTCAAACTGCATGGAAAAACATTGCAAATCTTCACTGTTCTTTGAAAGCAATGTCTCTATTGCTGCATAAATGGCACTGATTGTACA